>NC_091179.1:34683244-34968244 GCF_040958095.1 Procambarus clarkii
TTCCGAAGGCCTCAAGCCCTGTGTCACAACTAGAGCACTGGGTCTTTTTTCCGGGTATAGTTCCCAACAACGGCTAATATTGTGGTTTGGACGTTTACAGTGACCACAGAAACGTTGTGGAGAAGAGACATTACTAACAGAATTACCCTTCGGTTCACCCTTAGGTGCCGTGGGGCTAGACACTTTAACAGGGTTAGTTATGTCTGAAACAGAAGGTGCAGTAGGTAAAGGGTTAGAATGAGCTGGTCTGGACTGACTGTGGGTACAAGTTTTGCTACTCTGTGGGGTATAATTATTTTTATTGGGCCTTTTGCCTGCCAATTGGTAGTTTTCTGCCATCTTGGCCAAATCCCCTATCTTAGAATTTACCTCTATCCTACTTCTAATATAATGTGAAACATTCTCTGGCATAATATCTATAAAATGCTCCATTAAAACTAAGTTCCTGAGAGCCTCGTATGTTTCGGCTTTCGCCGAGCGAATCCATTTATCAAACAATCTAATTTGATCATTAACAAATTCAGTGAGCGGTTGGTTGTGAGTAGGCCTAAGGTTGCGATAAGCTTGGCGGTGAGCTTCAGGCGTAATTTCATATGCCCGCAAAATACGTTCCCTGACTTTATCATATTCAAAACACTCGTCGTCAGGCATGTTTATAAAAATATCTTGTGCTTTACCCCTAAGTCTTCCCTGTAGGATTTTCACCCACTCTTCCTTTGGCCAGTTCATGGACATGGCCAATCTCTGAAAATGGTTGAAAAACCTTTCAGGGTCCAACTCTGAAAATTCAGGCAAATTATGCTTTTTCTCATAATGCCTGGGGTTTGAATCCCCGGTAGGTGGAGGTCCAGTGGCGTTCGCTCTAATTCTAGCCTCCTCGGTTTTGAGTCTTTGCTCCTCTAATTTTATTCTTGCCAACTCTAGACCTAACTCTCTGTCCCTATGAGCTGCACTTTCCGCTTGGCTAGGCTGGCATAAAGGTGTATCACTTGCCAATAGTTCTTGATCAATACAATGTTGCAATATTTCATTCACCAAAGTCAACTTTTTATCCGCGTCATTTAATTCTAGGCCAAATTCCTTGCCTAACAATACTAAATTAGACTTGGTAAGTTTCTTTATCTCTACCACTGAAGGATTCTTAGCCAGTTCCTGCATTTCAGATGCCATCACTAATTAATTTAGCTCCTAGCCAAAGAAAAAATTAAAAAATAAAATTGAAAAAACAAAAATTTGCACGGCCCCTAACACAAGGCCACACTTACCTCAATCGTGAAGAGATCCAGCTAGGTGTCCTGTCAGTAAAAATGAATCCTTTGCTAGATGAGCTGGACCCTAGGCTAACACAACCGCTCTGTGAAAAACAAGAATTTTTAGTTTTGGCACTCAAAAATTAAATTTTTTCAATTTACTGTTCCTCCCGGTCAGGCCAACCACTTGTTATGTGAAATGGGTGGGCTTGCTGTGGGGAAACTGGTACTATTAAGGGGTAAGGGTAGTTAGAAGACAGAGTTATCATATATGGGAGAGCTAAAAGGCCCGGCCCCCAAAATAAACTATCCACAGTAATAATAACTTGCTACTAGACCATGTCAGACTAAGGGTTGATCAATGCACTCCCACACAGGAAAAAGGGATACTCTGTTCTAATTTACTTATTTATTAACCCCTTAACAACCCCCCCATATACACTCACACCAATAACAATAATAATAATTACTTTACCACACTATCTTACGTTAAAGACCTTGGTCCACATAAGCAGGATACAAGGTTTACACTAAGAACAAGCTAGGGTAAAGAACTACTGGATAAGCACTGAAGCTGGATGCAGCTTAGGGTAGTGAGACCACGTGGTACCCTAATACCAAAACACAACACTTAGGGGTACCCAAAACACTGGCAAATACTACCCCCAGGTCTCACCAATCGTTACTACCAGAGTAGGCACACTTAAACATACAGTACTTAACTTAATGGTACAGGAACTTAAGGTAAGGGAAATAAGTAAGAGGAGAAGGGAGGAGAGTAGGGGTGCAGCCACAGAGTAGGTCTCGTCCCCACGAACGCCAGCCAAAAGAAGACCGCTCCCAGCGACCAGCTCAGGCCTCCCACATGTGGTGGTGCCAAGAGGAGCCTAATTGATCGTGCAGCTAAGCACATTAAAAATCTTCCCCTATGCAACATATTGTTACTTTACAAATGATTAGAAAGTATTAGTAAACATAGTTGGTGCCTATGTTATTAATTAATAATCAACCCCCAGCTCAGTCTTTAAATGCTCTTTGAGAAACAAGAATGGTCTTACGTCCGGCAGGGAAGATACAAACAAAGACACATCGACTTGCGTTTTGCAAATCTAACGTAGCTCAATTCGTAGTTCAATTTTGACCTCTGGTTTCCACTGAGGAACCCAGGGTCGTAACAACTAGCTATGTCTGTATTCACAAATAAATATAGTTGACTATTAATAGAGACTGATTTAAATGAAATAATGATCTTTAATGATGATAAATGAAAATAATTCCTCATTTAAAGTTGAGGATGAATTAATGAGTCTTCAGTGACAAGCCTATGAGCTGTAATTCAACGAGCTACAAGTGATAATGACCAAATTACTAGTCTCACTATTCAGACTCTCGATTCAGAGTCATCCTTGATTTTAATGAAAGAACATACTCAGTTCTCTAATATTAAATAAAATTTAGCTAGGTTAGAAACTTAGTTACACTATGAAATAATCTAAAGTGACTACTGCACCACAGTGCAAATTTTAAGCCATATTTAATTCTGCTTAAGTTCAGACAATTCCTCATTTGAGATTGAGGTAATCTTGAGTCTCCAGTGTTGAATTATTGTCTAGTAACTCAACAGTTACAAGTCATTGCGACCCCTAGACAGTGACCTCACTATAGATTCGAAGTTTCCTTGATCTTGAATGACATAATGATTAATACTTTAAATTCTTTAAGGAGATAATAGCCATCTGATGTTGAGAAGATTTCCTGAGTCTACAGAAATAATACAGTAACCAAGTAACTTACTCGTTACAAGTCATTGCGACCCTAATAATTGATTTTGCAGTAGATCTTAGGGATTTTTTGATCATAGATGACCCATGATTAATGTTTTAATTTTATAATTGATGTTTCCATGATGACAGATTAATGACTTAGTTTCATACCTGTTTCACAGATACGGGACATCCGTCATGTACATACTGTTACGGAGCCCCTCATATTTCTCCCCAATGCCAGTTAAGAGTCGTATTCGCTGACCCTGCTGATTCCCTGAGACACAGAGAGTCTTTTAGTATGCTAATCGACCAAATTGGTGACCTAATTAGGGAGAAATTTGTGTTTAAAAGTTTGTAGGTAAGGGGTGAGGTCACGCCCCCTGGTACATACAAAATGGCGACCCCTGCTTACAAATCCACCATTTTGTGGGCGATGCAAGCCGGCTGGGGATTGGCTGGCCGAGGTCACGTGAAGTGACTGACCAATCAGGGTCCGCCTCTACGCAACCGAAAGCCCTGGCTCGGCGCTGGCGAGGCATCGTGCAGAACTGATCTGACTGTGGATGCGAGCAGATGTGTGTTAAAGAGCTTTTGAGGTTGGAGGCTCTGGGAGTCTCGTTCAGTGGATCATAAGCAGCCATCGCAGTCTATCATTATCGCTGAAGACCCTGTGCTCCTGAGGAGTAGGAAGAAGCCAAGTTTAGTGGGCAAAGCCATAATCTTTCCCTCCTATTACCATATGTAATATATGTATATATATATATATGTATATATATATATGTATATATATAATATATATATATATATATATTATATATATATAATATAATATATATATATATATAATATATATATATATATATATATATATATATATACTAAGAACTCTTTGACCCAGCCATGATTCGAACCCATGCCGCCCAGGATCACCCCAAAACGTACACAGTACCGTGACTACCGCACCAATGATCGTCTGTATGATTTAGACGTTCATTGGTGCGGTGGTCACGGTACTGTGTACATTTAGTGGTCATCCTGGATGGCATGGGTTCGAATCCTGGCTGGGTCAAAGAGTTCTTAGTGATATATGGCTTGCGCGTTCATGCATCTTTCTCACACACATATATATATATATATATATATATATATATATATATATATATATATATATATATATATATATATATAAGCACTTGTCATATATTTATATATATCACTTGTCATATATTTATATATATATATATATAATATATATATATATATATATATATATATATATATATATATATATATATATGTCGTACCTAGTAGCCAGAACGCACTTGTCAGCCTACTATGCAAAGCCCAATTTGCCTAATAAGCCAAGTTTTCATGAATTAATTGTTTTTCGACTACCTAACCTAACTTTTTCGGCTACCTAACCTAACCTAACCTATAAAGATAGGTTAGGTTAGGTTAGGTACGGTTGGTTAGGTTCGGCCATATATCTACGTTAATTTTAACTCTAATAAAAAAAAATTGGCCTCATACATAATGAAATGGGTAGCTTTAGCATTTCATAAGAAAAAAATAGAGAAAATATATTAATTCAGGAAAACTTGGCTTATTAGGCAAATCGGGCCTTGCATAGTTGGCTGACAAGTGCGTTCTGGCTACTAGGTACGACATATATATATATATATACATATATATATATATATATACATATGACAATGTCAGACCACGGAGGAAAATGAAACAGGAATTTCCTTAAGTACTTTCGTATATTAATACATCTTCAGAAGGAATGATTTTACAGATCGAGTGATGGGTATAATAGGCAGGAGAGAGTGGTGAAGTGAGGTGAGGTACAATACTTGGACAACGCAGACGGCCCATCAGATGCACCCATGCACAATTGCACAATTTGTCAAATGAGAAGAGGAATAGTTCCTAACAATGGGGACAAGATTTTGGTAAGCCATTTGGAGAGTTTGTAAGAAATAGATCCCACAGAACTGATGATAGGTCTCATGGGATTGTTAGGCTTATGCGTCTTGACAAGTCCATATGTATGGGGCGTCAATGTTGACGCCCCATACAAACAATTTTCCCGAAAGATTCAGACGAAGCTTACAGGAGTTAAGAGCCGACCCTTCCATTCATATAAACAAAGGCTGATAAATCCAGCACTATTGTTATTTTAAACAAGGAGGAATATATTTCGAAATTGAATGATCTCCTCCTAGATTCTTCAACGTACACTAAGCTTAGGAAAAATCCTCTTGAGGACATCATCAAGTTCTTCAATAGTAGCTTGAGGAAGTTGTTAAGTAAACATAAAGATCTTCTTAATCAATTTACTACTTCATCACCTTCATTACCATATCTATATGGACTTGTCAAGACGCATAAGCCTAACAATCCCATGAGACCTATCATCAGTTCTGTGGGAATCTATTTCTTACAACTCTCCAAATGGCTTACCAAAATCTTGTCCCCATTGTTAGGAACTATCTCCTCTTCTCATTTGACAAATTCTCTTGATTTAGTTACAAATTGAATAGTGTTCCTGTCACTCCTGATGTAAAGTTAATCAGTTTTGACGTTTGTTCCTTGTTCACAAAGGTACCGGTCGATGATATTCTCGATTATCTTGCTCGTGAACTAATGAGCCATGACTTACCTCTTTCTGCTGATATTATTGTCAGTCTTGTTAAGTTGTGCATTAAAGAATGTAAATTTACCTTTAATAATGAGTATTATTTACAGACTTTTGGAATGGCAATGGGGAATCCTCTATCGCCATTGCTCTCAAACCTGTACATGGAATTCTTCGAAAAGAAATTTGTTTCAAAAATAACTCCTGGAATCATTCCTTGGTTTAGATATGTTGATGATATCTTGTGTATTTGGCCTTCAGATGTAAACACAGACGAATTTGTAGCCAAACTTAATGACCAAGTCACCTCCATAAAATTTACTATGGAGACTGAAATTGATAAATGTTTGCCATTCTTAGATGTGCTTATTCATAGGGAAAACTCTTCATTAAAGTTTAGTGTTTACAGAAAACCTACGAACAATGTATCTTATGTTCATTATTTTTCAGGGCATAGATACAATGTAAAAAAAGTCAATTTTTTCTTCAATGTATCTAAGAGCTCTTCGAGTTGTGAGTCCAGAATTCTTAGACGAAGAATTTAAGAATATTGATTCGATTGGTCTTAAGCTTTGTTACCCACTGAATTTTTTGGAAGTTTGTCGTAACAAAGCACGTCGTACATATTATAATAATGTATGATACGGGAAAACGCTGGCGGTGGTACCGGCTCCGTCACAGCTGCTGAAATTTCGTGTTTAATTTCGTCTCCACTCAACGTTGCATGGCCTAACTGCTGCCTAGCACGAGTTAAGTGCATGGAGACTTAATATGACATAACTCACAGTGAACCTCAACAGAAATCAACCAAAATTAACCAATTTTCGCCTGCCTTTCTACGACCCTTCTGCCAAGTGTTCCCAATACGCTAGTCATCCCTACTATAATTCACCAAGTATCTACCATTAGAAACGCTACCAAGAATCTACTCGTCGAAAACATGCCCAAACATAACAACAAGCAAGGTAGGGGTGCCTCTCGCTCTGGTTCCATTACTCCTAGAGCTCTGAATGAAACACTGGCAACGCCGCAACCCTCGCCGATGTTTGTAAACACAGCATCTGCTCCCCCTCCTCACTCCCCCCCTTCAACTCACCTCGGATCTCTAGCTTTAGAATTCACTCAATCTATGGCTCCCTGTCTAAACTTCAAACCTCTCCGAAGTAATCCATGGCTCCAGAAACTGCACAACCTTGTGAAAATGCAATCAGAAGCTATTTTGGCCCTCCAAGACACAGTCACCCGACAACAACATACCATAGACCGCCTCCTTGAATCGTCGACGAACAACAACCAAGAAATTCTCAACATACAAACTGTTGCAAATGGTGCAATGGATCAAATACGTAAGATTCAGGCCGAAGAAACCCTCTCAGCTCAAAGTGACCTCCTTAAAAAGCTGGAAAAACAGATCAATCTCCTTCAGACTCACCAGGCGGCTTCCGAAGATGACCAAGAGCAACAACAACTTCATGACTCCCTGATAATTAGCTCTACTGATCTACCTGTTGAACAACAAGGTGAGGATTGCTGTAACATAGCCAACACCCTAATTAATTCAAAGATCAGTCTCAATGTTCAAATCAAATCGGCTATTAGGATAGATAAAAACAATCCCCGTAACTGTAGAAGAATGCTCATCAAACTTGCAAATCCCTCTGCGAAGTTTGACCTCATGCAAACAGCTGCTAAGCAAAAAACCAACCTCTATATAAATGAGTGTCTTACTAAGCAGCGTGGATCCCTCCTCTACAGGCTGCGCCAAGTTCGCAAACAAAACCCTGGTCTTATCAAGCAGTGCTACACTAGGAATGGTACGATTTTTGCGAAGAAAGAAGCTACAGGAAAAAGATATGAAATAAAATGTGACCAACAACTCCTGGCCTTCCTAAGTGATTGTGGTATATCTGAAAACCTGAACCCGACCAATGCCAGTACTTAATATTAACTCTTTCAGTGCCTGAGCCTAACCTAACTTAATCTAACTTTGTCTAAGGTGCTGTCTCTGCCTTACCATTTACCTGATGTTCTCCTATTCCTATAATTTCCTAAATAATCCATCAAGTCTCCATGCACTTATGCAAGCATCTACTTATGCAAGCATCTACCTCAGTTTCATTGTAAAATTTTACTCTTAAATCTAATCTTACCCTATTCCATTTATATTTTAAATTTATTTGTATTGATCTATGTCATTTTTTGAAATCAATTATTGATCTCATTTTTGTTCTTTAATTAAGTTCATACTAATTATAAGTTAAAACTAAGCTTAATAAAATTTATTATCTTTAAGATTATTTTACTTTACAATTATCATTTGTCAAATTTTTTTATATATTCATCTTGACAGTCTCTACTGATTTTTTGTTCTCTCCGCCAAACTTGTGTATCCTCCATGGCTATCTAGTGACCTTAATTCTACCCCTAATTGTTTCAATTCCTTGTTTGCTTACATTTATTGTTGTGTCTTGCCATAATTATTCTCTAATTTAGCAGACTCAATACTTTGTAAGCTCTTATTGTATTGTTATATTATTATATTGTGTTTTGCTATAATTACTTCCTATTTTACAGCAGATTTGTTTTTCATCTGTTCATGTAATTGTTATCTTATTGTATTGTGACATTCTTTTCTATATTGATATATATTTTCTGTCTATTGTTACTTACATTGTACCTGAGAGTACCTATAAGCAATCTACCTCATTTTTCATTTTTGCTCAATTTTTTTTGGTATTGCTTAGTCTTGTTTATATTTTTGTTTTGTATATCTATATCTTGTGTTTTGTATAGTCCATGTTTATATGTTTTTTTCTTTAATCTCATTCATTACCTAGGTTTCCTAGCCTAGCCATACTCCATTGTACCCCTGTAAGCCCCTTTTGTGTTTGTTTGGTACAGTATTGTGTACATTTATTTCTTTTTGTTTTTCTTGTTTTTCCGGCAATCAGCTTTTTTTTATGCAGTCAAGTATAGACCCAGAACTTAACCTCTTATCCACTATCTATGACAATAATCACTTTAATGATCTAAATTGCAGATATTTTGCAGCACATGATGTAAACAATGTATTAACTCATAGTCACAATATCTCTGTAATCAATTTGAACGTTAGATCCCTAGGCAAACACTTCGATGATGTTAGTGCCTTGATTGAAGCTATTGACAACAATTTCTCTTTTATTATACTTACTGAAACATGGTTGAAAGATGATACTACTCAACTCTTTAACATGCCTAACTACTCAGCAATCCACAACTGTCGTCAACTTCAGAGAGGTGGTGGCACTGCTCTTTACTACCACCAAGAACTAACATGCTTAAAAGAAATTAGAACTAGAGACTGCTATGGGGAGTATATCTTCGCCAGCTTCAGAGTCAAGGGTGCCGAGTCTATCCTGTCTGTGGGTGCAGTTTATAGAATTCCTAACACTGATGTGTCCGAATTCAACTCAAACCTTAGAAATCTAATACTTGATAACAGACTGAACAAAAACCACCTAATTATTGCAGGGGACTTTAATATTGACCTCTGCGAGCCAGAACACCCTACTGCTGTTAGCTTCCTCAACTGTATGAATTCCTGCTTCCTCATACCCTTAATCACTAGACCTACTAGAATCACTGATAGCACTGCCACGACTCTTGATCACATCTGGACAAATATAACCTCTCCGCTTACTTCAGGTATAATCACCGATAGCACTACAGACCATTACCCCACATTTCTCTTAACTAACATTAGCAAACCACCTCTTGAGTCAAGAGAGATACGTTTTAGACTACACAATGAAACTGCTATAGACAATTTTATAACTGCTACTGATAATGTCAACTGGGAGTCCGAGTTAGGTAACATAGAGGACATCAACCTAGGAGTTCAATCTTTTCTTCAAATAACTCTTAGCCTTTATAATACCCACTGTCCTATGCTTACAAAACAAGTCACAACCAAAAGGCTTAACAATCCTTGGCTTACAAAGGGAATACTTAAATCTATTAATAAAAAACATGACCTTGAGAAAAAGTATAGGTTAGGGATTGTCTCCAAAGAATTCTCAAAGAATTACTCATTATTGCTATCTAAGATAATTAGACGAGCCAAAACTAAATACTACGAAGATAAATTTACCCAAATAAAGAGCAACATTAAACAAACATGGAGAACAATTTCACAAATATTGGGATCAAAAAAGTCTTTAAATAACAAACCGACTCTCCTGTCTAATAACGATGGTCAGCTTTCAGCCTCTGATTCTGCTATTGAGTTCAATAGGTTCTTCTCTTCCATTGGTTCATCCCTTGCTAATGATATTCCATCTTCCAGTACTGACATTAAGGACTATCTTACAGGGAACTATCCCCAGTCTCTGTACCTAAAGCCTATTAATTCCATTGATGTCAATGAGATAATCCTTTCCCTTAAAACCAAGTCTGGTGCCCTTGAGGAGATACCAACTTTAATCTACAAAAAAGCCTCCAGATCTTTAGCCCCTGCTATTGCTTTGCTCTTCAACAAGTCACTTGAACTCCAAACCTTTCCAGATATTCTAAAAAAAGCGAGAGTAACGCCTGTCCACAAATGTGGTGATCTCACAGATATTAACAACTACAGACCTATATCAATCCTGCCAAACTTGTCAAAAATTTTTGAAAAACTAATCTATAAGCAGCTTTACTCATATCTAGCCAAACTCAATATACTTAGCCCTTGCCAATATGGCTTCAGGCCCAAAAAAAGCACTAACGATGCACTTATTAGTATGCTTAACTCGATTCATACAGCTCTTGATAAAAATGAGTTCCCTGTTGGGTTATTTGTGGACCTGCGTAAAGCTTTCGATACTGTCAACCACCAAAACCTTCTTCTTAAATTACATCATTATGGTGTCAGAGGACACTCCCTACAATACCTCAAATCCTACCTTACTGACAGGCTCCAATGTGTTTCTGTGAATAATACAATTTCGCCCACCCTACCCATCAACATTGGTGTTCCCCAGGGCAGCATACTTGGCCCTCTCCTCTTTCTCATCTACATTAATGACCTTCCAAATGCCTCCCAACACCTCAAACCAATCCTATTTGCTGACGACACAACCTTCATTTACTCCAGTCCTGATCCCCTTGCTCTAAATGCCACAGTAAATACTGAGCTAAATAAAGTCCATCTGTGGCTAACTGCCAACAAACTCACCCTTAACATTGACAAAACTTTCTATATTCTGTTTGGCAATAAATCCTCTAATCAAATAAATCTCAAAATAAACAATACCCAAATTTGTAACAAATTAGATGGCAAATTCCTTGGCATTCTCATTGACCACAAGCTGAATTTCCAGGGACACATTCTAAACATATCAAAAAAAGTTTCAAAAACTGTGGGCATTCTTTCTAAGATCAGATATTATGTACCACGCCCTGCCCTGGTGACTCTCTATTACTCCCTTATCTATCCATATCTCAACTATGGTATTTGTGCTTGGGGCTCTACTACCCAAAATCACTTACGTCCTCTAATTACTCAACACAAAGCTGCTATTAGGACAATATCCAACTCTGGCCCCAGACATCACTCGGTACCCCTACTCAAATCTCTGAATATGTTAGACATTAAGTCACTGCACATTCCCTCATGTGTATTATACATATACAAAACGCTAAATTGTAATGCCAATCCTGATCTCAAAAGCTTCATAGAAGGTTGTAACAGAACCCATGAGCACCACACCAGAAATAAATACAGTTTTGATATTCCTAGAGTACGACTTAATCAAACCAGAAATGCTCTACAAATCAAGGGGCCCAGGATGTGGAATGACCTTCCCAACCATGTTAAAGACAGTACCTCTCTCAACCAGTTTAAGTTAAAAACGAAGCTATACCTAATAAATTCCATGTAACCTACCTTACCCTTCTATTGTCAACCCATGTATGTTTTTTGTTTTTTTTTTGTTTTACAAATCAACGCTGTTTTAATGTAATTTTCTGTAATAATTTATAATTGTATTTGTGCTGTTTTTTCAACAATGTTCCCCCCCTCTTTTACCTCTATTTTTATTTGTACTCAACGCATTTTTTTCTTTTTACCCATTAGTTTTAAGCTTTAGTCAGTAGTTTTTTTTCCTGCCCGAAACGCTTTGCGTAATAGTGGCTTTAGGCATTGTATGTACTAGCTCTATCTATAAAGCCAACAAACTTTGTAAAATCTCTTTATGTATGTACCTTTGCCTAAATAAAAATTATTATTATTATTATTATTATTATTATGCAGTGAAAGGATTCGCCCAAAGAATGTGTTATGTTTACCATATTTCTCTGGGTTTGAGAATATTGTCAAGGCCTTGAAACTTTTTAATATAGATGTAATGTTTAGCTACGAAAACACTGTTGGTAAGCTATTAGTTAGGAACAGCCCTCGTAGTAATAATTGCGTCATTTATAAAATACCTTGTAAGGAATGTAATAAGTTCTATGTCGGGCAAACATCTAAAGATTTAAAATGTAGAATATCGCAACATAAATACTCTGTAAGACATGGCCAATTGTCTAATGCTTTGTTTGTGCATTTGTCAGAAAAAGCTCACCAAATTGATTGGGAGAGTGCTTCTTCAATAACAAATTGTAAAAGCACCTATAACAGAAACATAATTGAATCTGCTTTGATACAGATCACCAAAGAAAGTACTGTAATTTGAATATTAGCATTGGTCTATATAACTTAGATCCATTTCTAATAGATCAGC
This sequence comes from Procambarus clarkii, assembly GCF_040958095.1. Taxonomy (NCBI): domain Eukaryota; kingdom Metazoa; phylum Arthropoda; class Malacostraca; order Decapoda; family Cambaridae; genus Procambarus; species Procambarus clarkii. The sequence continues at coordinate 34,695,648 of NC_091179.1, forward strand.
TAAAGGGCGATTTAAGTAGGATCATTGAAAAACATTTGTCTCACTAATTCATTGTATATATTTACCTCTTTATGTTATAATTACCTATGTATTATGCTTGTATGTCTGCTGTATCAGATGGGCCATTGGGCTACATCAGATGGGCCAATTGGGTGCATCTGATGGGCCGTCTGCGTTGTCCAAGTATTGTACCTCACCTCACTTCACCACTCTCTCCTGCCTATTTATACCCATCACTCGATCTGTAAAATCATTCCTTCTGAAGATGTATTTAATATACGAAAGTACTTAAGGAAATTCCTGTTTCATTTTCCTCCGTGGTCTGACATTGTCACATTCCTAATCACGTGTTTATTTTCGTGATATACACATATATATACATATATATATATATATATATATATATATATATATATATATATATATATATATATATATATATATATATATATATATATATATAACTGAAAACTCACACCCCAGAAGTGACTCGAACCCATACTCCCAGGAGCAACGCAACTGGTATGTACAAGACGCCTTAATCCACTTGACCATCACGACCGGACAAAATGAGGTGATAGCCGAGGCTATTTGAACCACCCCACCGCCGGCACTCGGATAATAATCTTGGGCATAGCATTTTACCAAATCTCCTCATTCTTTGGGTCACACGTGAGGAACACAAATGCGAACAAGCCTGAATGGTCCCCAGGACAATATGCAACTGAAAACTCACACCCCAGAAGTGACTCGAACCCATACTCCCAGGAGCAACGCAACTGGTATGTACAAGACGCCTTAATCCACTTGACCATCACGACCGGACAAAATGAGGTGATAGCCGAGGCTATTTGAACCACCCCACCGCCGGCACTCGGATAGTAATCTTGGGCATAGCATTTTACCAAATCATCTCATTCTTTGGGGCACACGTGAGGAACACAAATCGCTTTTGTTCCTCACGTGTGCCCCAAAGAATGAGGTGATTTGGTAAAATGCTATGCCCAAGATTACTATCCGAGTGCCGGCGGTGGGGTGGTTCAAATAGCCTCGGCTATCACCTCATTTTGTCCGGTCGTGATGGTCAAGTGGATTAAGGCGTCTTGTACATACCAGTTGCGTTGCTCCTGGGAGTATGGGTTCGAGTCACTTCTGGGGTGTGAGTTTTCAGTTGCATATTGTCCTGGGGACCATTCAGGCTTGTTCGCATTTGTGTTCCTCACGTGTGCCCCAAAGAATGAGGTGATTTGGTAAAATGCTATGCCCAAGATTACTATCCGAGTGCCGGCGGTGGGGTGGTTCAAATAGCCTCGGCTATCACCTCATTTTGTCCGGTCGTGATGGTCAAGTGGATTAAGGCGTCTTGTACATACCAGTTGCGTTGCTCCTGGGAGTATGGGTTCGAGTCACTTCTGGGGTGTGAGTTTTCAGTTGCATATTGTCCTGGGGACCATTCAGGCTTGTTCGCATTTGTGTTCCTCACGTGTGCCCCAAAGAATGAGGTGATTTGGTAAAATGCTATGCCCAAGATTACTATCCGAGTGCCGGCGGTGGGGTGGTTCAAATAGCCTCGGCTATCACCTCATTTTGTCCGGTCGTGATGGTCAAGTGGATTAAGGCGTCTTGTACATACCAGTTGCGTTGCTCCTGGGAGTATGGGTTCGAGTCACTTCTGGGGTGTGAGTTTTCAGTTGCATATTGTCCTGGGGACCATTCAGGCTTGTTCGCATATATATATATATATATATATATATATATATATATATATATATATATATATATATATATATATATATATATATATATATATATATATATATATATATATATATATATATATTGTGATGGGTTGTGGTATCGCAGCTATACTGAACCAAGATGGCATGGCTCTCCCTCACACAAATAAAAAAAATGCTGCTACTGGCCTTGCAGTGTGAAAGTCACAGGTGGAAACAAATGAAAATCATCATATAAATAATTAAACAATTTACATAAATAGTAATGAACAAAAATGACACATGACAATACTTGGCTATCCTCTAATGCAAAGGTGAACAAGTTAGTATGACCTTCAAAGCAAAAATAAACTATAAGCAATGAATAAAAGCATAAAGATATACTGGTGTACTGAAGACAGCTGCCATACCACCATGGCATCAGTCACACAACGTTGGTTGGAGGCGGACGACGGGTGAGAGCCTTGAAGGTGATCCTAGAGCACTAAGGGAGAGACTGGCTCTCCAGGGTTGTTGTTGTTGTTAAAGATTCGCTACCTGGAGTAAAAAGTTCCAAGTAACACGGGCTATGGTGAGCCCGTACTTTCCAGGGAGGCAGCGCCCTTTATATAATAATAATAATTTTTATTTAGGTAAGGTACATACATAAAGAGATTTTACAAAGTTTGTTGGCTTTATAGATAGAGCTAGTACATACAATGCCTAAAGCCACTATTACGCAAAGCGTTTCGGGCAGGAAAAACATTAATGACTAAAGCTTAAAACTAATGGGTAAAAAGAATAAAATGTGTTGAGAACAAATAAAAATAGAGGTAAAAGAGGGGGGAACATTGTTGAAAAAGCAGCACAAATACAATTACAAATTATTACAGAAAAATACATTCAAACAGCGTTGATTTGAAAAAAAAAAAAAAACATACATGGGTTGACAACAGAGGGGTAAGGTAGGTTACAGGGAATTTATTGGGTATAGCTTCGTTTTTAACTTAAACTGGTTGAGAGAGGTACAGTCTTTAACATGGTTGGGAAGGTCATTCCACATTCTGGGCCCCTTGATTTGTAGAGCATTTCTGGTTTGATTAAGTCGTACTCTAGGAATATCAAAACTGAATTTATTTCTGGTGTGGTGCTCATGAGTTCTGTTACAACCTTCTATGAAGCTTTTGAGATCAGGATTGGCATTATAGTTTAGCGTTTTATATATGTATAATACACATGAGAGAATGTGCAGTGACTTAATGTCTAACATATTCAGAGATTTGAGTAGGGGTACCGAGTGATGTCTGGGGCCAGAATTGGATATTGTCCTAATAGCAGCTTTGTGTTGAGTAATTAGAGGACGTAAGTGATTTTGGGTAGTAGAGCCCCAAGCACAAATACCATAGTTGAGATATGGATAGATAAGGGAGTAATAGAGAATATAGTCCGGCGGTGATGACTCATCCAGTGTTAACGCATGGTGGACATCTGGTCAACTAGCAAACTGCTCTTTGTGGCTGGCGGTGCCTTTGTGTTGAGCTGCACCACTGCCAGTTGAAGGCGGCTAATTGCTTGTTTGTGGGGGGCAAATTGCCGGTTAGCAGAGGAACCCAGCTTGCCTCTGAGTCATACCAGGCCGTGCCAGGCCCTGGGGGGTATGGACAGGTGGCAGGACTCATGACTCATCTGGGCTGGTGTAGATGTAGGCTTCCAGTGCAGAGGCATTGAAGGTGAAGGGAAAAGGCAGTTCCACTGCTACAGGGGATTCATGTGACAATATATATATAAATTGTACCTAGTAGCCAGAATGCAGTACTCGGCCTACTATTCAAGGCTCAATTTGCCTAATAAGACAAGTTTTACTGAATTTATGTTATTCTAATTTTTTGTTATGAAACGATAAAGCTATCAATTTCATTATGTATAAGTTCATGTTTTTTATTTTCAGTTAAAACTAACATACATATATGACCGAGCCTAACCTACCCTACCTAACTTAACCTATGTGTTGGAAATTTCCAACACTAATAAACTACTATTGTATTATAATAAATCATTATCATTATATACTAACTACAGTAGTTACTAATTTTACTAACGGTAGTGTCAACATAAACTAACCATTGCGTTTGTGTATTAATGCTAGAATTCTCATGAAATCGAGTAGCAACATTGCGTCAGATAATGTCCAGTTAGACACATTTATTACCAATGGTTTAGAGAATTGAATGTGGTTCTCTAAATTCATCAGTATTCCGTGTAATAATTACCTACGGATAATATAACTCCCAATAATCTAAAACCGAGAGTTATTAACTAAAATTGTTATCAATCAGTAGTTTATCTGTTAAGTATGAATGTCATGGAGAAAATGAAATCTTCTCCATTTCTCGTTTAACACCATAAAACGAGAATATGATAATATTTAAATTCCTATAATTGCAACCCAGTTCTCATGAACGTATTACAACCATAATTGCGTGGAAAAGAATTATTCGTGATTAATAATTTCTGTGGTGAATGCGAGAGACGGGTTGAGGGAGGCGGCGATGCCATTGTGCGAGAGGTATCCCTGGAGTGAAGAGTGGCGAGACACGTGGTAGTGACTGGGGAATTTATCGGCAAGAATTACGCTGATACTCAACAGTTGATAATTACTCATCCACGTGTTCTATAGTGCCCAGCCAGTTAATAACGCGTCAACAATTGAAGCCAAGACCTGTAATTATATGTACACAACAGTGAACATCAGGGACTGGCTGATGCGATACCGGCAGACCTCATTATTCAATACGCTCACGATAGGTATAGGTTTCTCGTTTGATGCATCATCCAAGATTGTATATTTGTGAGTAGTCTGTCGTTATATAGTGAGGAGACCCAGTATACAACGTTAGTACCAGTTCGGCAATTTCCTCCGTTTTCATGAATATTGAAATTAAAACGTAGCCTATTCAAATGCTACTTAATTTTCTCTGATTTCAGCGTGTATGCGAGGAGTCATCAAGTTGTTTCTCTTCATTCGTGTTATCCACCTCTAGTTCTTTCCTTGTGGAGATCCTGTGAACACGAGGACGAATGACGAAACGATGTTATAGAAATCGTCTTAAAGCTAAGACCTTTTTCGTACAAATTTAATTTACATGATTTGATTCTTATATAATTCTTGTAGAATCTTTGCCTTGAATAGATTATTACCAGAAATGATGATTGGTAATTCATGTGTTTGCTCTGACTGTTGCTCAATAATTATAATCTTTAATATTCACAATTTGAGTTCTCATATTTGAATCTATAGTAGTTTGGATTTATAATATCATTTACTCAGCAATGAACTGGTGGCGAACCACACTGGTTCCTAGATGTTCAGTTTAAGATAAAAACGAAGCTATACCTAATAAATTCCCTGTAACCTACCTTACCCTTCTATTGTCAACCAATGTCTGTTTTTTTAAAGAGCGCTGTTTGTCGACATAAGTGTATTTGTGCTGCTTTTTCAGCTATGTTTTCATTTCTTGTTTTCATTCTACTCTTTATGATCAATTAGTATTAAGCTTGTCATTTAAGTTTTTCATGCCCGAAACGCTTTGCGTAATAGTGGCTTTAGGCATTGTATGTACTAGCTCTACCTATAAGTCAACCAATCTTTGTAAAAATTTCTTGTATGTATGTACCTTACATAAATAAACATTTTATTTTTTTTTATTTTTTTTATATGAATTTCTAGAAATACCCCCCCCAATGTAGGTCTTTGAGGCTCTGACTTAAATTAATCAATCATACAGTCCATTCATTATTTCAAGTGATTATCCTTTTAATAATTATCCATAGATGTGGGAACCGACTGTGAGATTTATATTTATTTAATTTATATGAATTTATATTTACGTTAATTTGTATACTTCGATAGCAATTTGTATAATGATAAGTGGACTGTATTTCTGCAATAATCTCAATCTCACAAATCGATCCTCTACACATTAGGGGGGGTTTATTAAATTAATATATATATGCAGCCAATCATACTACAGAATTAACTACATACATTGAAAAGGTTCCTTATCTTATTTGTACAGCAGGTATAACCAGGATGTAGACCACATTTTCCCTCTTTGAGGTAGCTTCCACGTGCTGGTAACTGAAGCACAAACATGCTTCCTCGTCTTGACCTGTCAAAAGTGCGCTAGCTGTGAAGCCAGAATCCTATATATGACAAGTATTTCAGAGAAAACTGTACATGGAACAATAAAGACCTGGCTTAATTACCTTTAGTTTGAGGCCTCCACGTGCTCTAACCGGTTCACCCTATATAATGACATTAATGGCCAAAAATGAAGATACATGGGTTTCGGAAAGAACACTTAACTTGAATTTGTTGACAGCGTGTTGAAAATGGTACACCTTTGGGTTCCATAACACTACGTCCAAGTAAAATTAACAGGAGCCGAATTTGCTCCCGTGTGAGCCTCTGGTCTCGTATAAACAACAATGGATGCCCTCCTTCCCCACTGACGCCTGGCCTACTTGTCCAGATGTCAATAAGTGATAGAAGGGTCACATTTACTCTACTTTAATATTGATAATTAAGTTAATTTATATAAGATGTTTTTATGATGGTAAAGTCCAAAGACTAATGTATTTAAAAATAATTCCCAGCAGAATAGCTGGTGAATTATAACAGTATGTGGTGATGATATCCCGTTTTCTTTAGACGGTAATTCCACTACAAGTTACGTTTTCTATGGGTAACTTGTTGGTAATACAGCAGCAAATATTATCTGTCTGTATGATTATTAAATGGTGTCGGATTTTCCGACAATAGACACTGGTTCTCTAGTGTTATTCTAATGATCACTTTTATTAGTTTTCCCTCTTTTCTCAAAAGTGGGTGGTCCTTCGATTTAATAAATCAAATAAGTAAATAATTGAATATATGAGTCAGGCCCGAACTAACAGATTGAGCTCGTTAACAGTTAACAGGGTGAGCTATATTGAGCTCGTTAACAGTTAACAGGGTGAGCTATATTGAGCTCGAACTAACAGGGTGAGCTATATTGAGCTCGAACTAACGAGGTGGAGTATTGTAGCGCTCAATTATCATGGCGAGCAATATTGAGCTCGAATTCGCATGGGGAACAATAAAGCACTCAATTATTACGTTAATTCACAGGTGAGTTGTAAGATCAACTCGGGTTATTAGTGCAAGATCCTTGATGAAGAATAGCTACGCACGGAATCTAGGCAGATTCTCTGGTGAGCAATGCTCGAATTAGCGCGGGGAGCTTTGTAGCGTTCAATTATCATGGTGAGCAGTGCTCGTATTAGCATGGGGAACATTAAAGGGCTCAATTGTTATGCTAACTCAGGGTGAGTTATCTTGAACTCGAATTAACGAGGTGGAGCATTGTAGCGTTCAATTGTCATGGCGAGCAGTGCTCGTATTAGCATGGGGAACATTAAATTGCTCAAATATTACGTTAACTCAAAGGTGAACTATATTGAGCTCATTAAGCATGTTAAGTAACAATGCTGATGGTTTAATGATAATGCATTAAACAAAGGGAAACCTAAGGTTGCTGGAAATATAATTACTGCCACGATTAATCCTATTCAAAGACAATTTGTAACATTTTCCCAACCTAAACGTTTCACGGGTTATTAGTTCTCTGTAGATTCACTTACGTATTGGTAAGTTTGCAAGTTTGTTCGTGCTGCGCTCCTACAATAATTAAGCAGAAACGAAAGAAAAACAGCTCAAACAGAATTAATGCAAGTATTTTTCACTAACTCTTAGTGCAGAAAACATTGAATTAATAAGGTTTTCTTGGCAAACCTTAAGCGCAGGTATTTTGGACCTTGGTCCCAGTGAATTTATAATTATAGAAGGTGCTTGATGACTTCATAGTATTGCTAAATTCAGGAAATGCTAGATGCATTGAGTGCTAGATTCTCTAGCCTAATATTATTAATTACCTAGGGAGTGCTAGATTCTCTAGCCTAATATTATTAATTACCTAGGGAGTGCTAGATTCTCTAGCCTAATATTATCAATTACCTAGGGAGACTGAGTGTGGTCAATTATTACTTGTCGAGAATAATTCTAGGTCTGCAGTGGATTCAATGGCTTGGTCACTGTGACTTGTACTTGTTTAGCTACGGACCACTGGTTTTCCACTGAGAGCTATGAAACATCTCGGCGAATACTAATTGTACTACATTCAATCTGGGTTTATTACTCAGCTATGTTTCTCATTTTAGCTGGCTGCTGGAGAATTTATTTACTGCTGACTAATTTATTATTGTTGGCAGGCCTAAGCTTGTTCACATTCAGAACTTTACCGGTAAGTAGGTAGCCACCTGCAGATTGGAGCATATTCATGCCCAATCGTTTAACATGTCCAGTTATGAACTGGTAATAGTAGTCTGCTCCTACTAGCACATTTACTTTGTTAAGGCGGCCAGACGTCAACTTGTTGTCAGCCAAATTAATTTCACGTTCCTGCAGGAAGTGGGCTGTGTACCCCAGACCCTTAATATTTAGGTCAAAAGGTATTTGATCTACAACAATGGCTTGGACAGCCTTGGCATGACTACCTAGTCGTACAAGCAGTTAAACTACTGAGTATTCTTGGTGTCCTCGATTTATCATGAACCCTGACAGGTTTAATTTTACCTGTCTGATTGGTTGTAAATTGAGTGCCTCTGCCACCTTTTGAGTAATGAAAGTTCTCTGGGAACCTTGATCAAATAGTCCACGAGTGGTGATCTTGGCTCCTTTGTTCTTTACTTGAAGTTGGGCAGTGGGCAAAGCAGCATCCACTTGAGATGCTGGTGAAATTACGCTGTACACGTCTCGCACCTTGCGGCACTGTACTGGTGTAGATTCTCTACCTCCTATTCTAGGATTGACATAATTTGTCTTGACAAATTTGCACAGTGCAGCACGATGCTTGCCCCTTCTACACCTATTGCAGGTGTTCAGTGGGGTGTCACAGCTATCAACATTATGTGATTTGAGACACCTAGTACATTTGTGTAACTGTTTGAGTCGTCTGACTCTTGTGTCTCTATTAGGGTAATTAGTACATTTGTACAGAGAATGTTTTTGATTACAAAACAAGGACATTCCCCATCCTACAGCTCGTTTAGGAGTTACCGGTTTAGGTAAAACAGTACCTGCAGGTTGTGATGGTTTTGCTGCTTGCATTTGCTTGTTATTTATTCTCCTGTGAGTACTTGGTGTACTCTGGGGAGCAATTACTGGGCTCTTGTGAGTGCTCTTTGGACTATTAGGTCTCTTAGGAGCACCTGTGGGGCTCTTGGGCCTTACTGATGAATCAGTGTTTGACTTATTGTTATTACATCGATTATTAGTACCCTTATTACCTAGTGACAGTGTCACGTTAGGAGTTCCAGGTAAGGAAACTGATGTGGGTACAGTTTCGGTGCATTCAGAAGAGGCATTAAGTGCCTGGTTTGCTGAATGATTGCTTATATTGCGCAAACCTGTAAATATATCCTGCATTGACAGGGTATTACCATTCTGGTATACATATAATTTATTGAGTGTGTCACCAGACAATTTTCTCTGGATGATAATTTTAGTCATCCACTCAGCAGTTGGGTGATCCACCTCTTTACTGAAGGAATTTAACAGTGACTCAAGCTGAAAACTAAAGGCTTGTAAAGAGTCAACTGATTGTTCTGGTGGAGATAAATCTAGTAATTGGTGTACAAGGTTTATAACATTCTTCTCATTGTTAGCACTTACTCTAGAAGGCTGGTGTGAGTAATTGTGACCATTACTTGTATTGCTCAAGGCGTCTTGCTTAGCCTCAGCTTTAATTACAGTTTCGGCTGCTGCTGCAGCTTTATCATTTTCTGGTTCAGATTCACTGATTATTGCAGCTTCACTAAGAGTTTCATCTGCAGCTTCACTTGTGTCTCTGGGTTCCTGTGAGGAGCTAGTTAATTCAGTAGCCTCATGCATTGAATTTATAAAATCCAGGGAACATTGAGAAGAGCTGTCTGAAAATTGATCAGACTCTGTAAATAAATTATTACGTGAAGTTGTATTGGATGAGATGGTAGAAAATGACGGTTGAACTTCAGTTGTTGATCCTGTGTAGTGATCAGTATTGATTAGAGGATTCTCCTAATTTTGAGGTAGCTCATGTATTTCTTCTGAGCTGGGTGCTTGCTCGGGTGTAGGTCTACTAAAAAATTGTTCTATCCACTCAGGAACATTTTGTGTCGCAAGCACTTTGTTATAGCGATCTAACTTGTCTTGAATGATATCTTCATAGTCGGCAAGATCAGATTCTATCAGATGCAATTCGTCTGGGTCAGTATTACTGACAAGGAGTATGTTCCTATAAGACTCGATTATAACCTTTACATAGTCATATTTTAGGTTAGCCACCCTTGTGGAACTTACTAGCCTGAAGACGCCAACTGAGTTAGTTCCTAAACAGTTGTCACACTTGACAAGTAGTCTTGACAGGTGATCTTGAAGACCTCTCAAGATTCTTCCAGTTTTTTCTGGAGTAGCCATTCTGGCTGTAAGTTTGAGCTTTATAGGGCTTACATAGATACTTGGACAGCTATGGTACTTGCTCCTTTATGTAGAGCAGGTATAATTATTGACAGCCTGATATTTTCTTGAGGCTGATTGTAATTTACCTCATTTAGAGGTTAGCTACCTACCTAATAATAAGCAACTAAGATTTGAGTGGTCCCTTGGTATCACTACAGGTGTTCCTTAGCTTAGCTCTTCAAAATCAGCCATGGATGGGTAGTGAACTTACAGTAACACTCAAAGATGTACATAGAAATATGTAATAAAATATAATTACACAATAAATGGTTAATCCCACCCATTCGGGTCAGCACTACATAAATTAATAATGCACCAGCACTGTCTAACAGTACTAGTTAGGTAATAAGCCTACCTATTAATGCAGCTAATGGTGTAGACTGAATTTGTACAAATCTTAGTACCGTGTAATCTGAAATATCCTACCTCTGTTGGGTTGGCATAATAACTACAATAAATGTGGTGCAATAATGTGTAAATAGTGCTATGTTTTTGGATTTTGTAATTTTATATAATATATACACTGGCAGAAATTATGTGTATAAGAAATTAAATGAACACAAGAGTATTAATTGTGTTTGGCAAGCATTCTACTGCCGTAAATAATATTTAACACCTGAATGTACTTCCTAATTGTGGAAACTAATGTTATCAGGGTTAGTAATGATTAATTAGTATGGGATCAGTAATTTGTATTAGTATACTGGATCCTAAAATGTTAAGGAATTCACTGACTTGAGTGAATCAGTAATTATGGATTGAATTTAGGCTATAATGGACAGTCTGCTGACAGCCGTAAATTGAAATATTTGTATAGCCCAATAATGGTTAACACATAATTGGTGTTAGTGATTAAATAATAATGATTGAGGATAGCTTGATTCTAAGCTATCTATCTGGTTGGAAGAGGACCATAATGTTGTTTTGGTCTCTGAGAACCGATATAATAATTGGTATGTATCCGGTTCGATAAGGACCATAATGTGGGATATCTAGGGCCTGACTCATATATTCAATTATTTACTTATTTGATTTAATAAATCGAAGGACCACCCACTTTTGAGAAAAGAGGGAAAACTAATAAAAGTGATCATTAGAATAACACTAGAGAACCAGTGTCTATTGTCGGAAAATCCGACACCATTTAATAATCATACAGACAGATAATATTTGCTGCTGTATTACCAACAAGTTACCCATAGAAAACGTAACTTGTAGTGGAATTACCGTCTAAAGAAAACGGGATATCATCACCACATACTGTTATAATTCACCAGCTATTCTGCTGGGAATTATTTTTAAATACATTAGTCTTTGGACTTTACCATCATAAAAACATCTTATATAAATTAACTTAATTATCAATATTAAAGTAGAGTAAATGTGACCCTTCTATCACTTATTGACATCTGGACAAGTAGGCCAGGCGTCAGTGGGGAAGGAGGGCATCCATTGTTGTTTATACGAGACCAGAGGCTCACACGGGAGCAAATTCGGCTCCTGTTAATTTTACTTGGACGTAGTGTTATGGAACCCAAAGGTGTACCATTTTCAACACGCTGTCAACAAATTCAAGTTAAGTGTTCTTTCCGAAGCCCATGTATCTTCATTTTTGGCCATTAATGTCATTATATAGGGTGAACCGGTTAGAGCACGTGGAGGCCTCAAACTAAAGGTAATTAAGCCAGGTCTTTATTGTTCCATGTACAGTTTTCTCTGAAATACTTGTCATATATAGGATTCTGGCTTCACAGCTAGCGCACTTTTGACAGGTCAAGACGAGGAAGCATGTTTGTGCTTCAGTTACCAGCACGTGGAAGCTACCTCAAAGAGGGAAAATGTGGTCTACATCCTGGTTATACCTGCTGTACAAATAAGATAAGGAACCTTTTCAATGTATGTAGTTAATTCTGTAGTATGATTGGCTGCATATATATATATTAATTTAATAAACCCCCCTAATGTGTAGAGGATCGATTTGTGAGATTGAGATTATTGCAGAAATACAGTCCACTTATCATTATACAAATTGCTATCGAAGTATACAAATTAACGTAAATATAAATTCATATAAATTAAATAAATATAAATCTCACAGTCGGTTCCCACATCTATGGATAATTATTAAAAGGATAATCACTTGAAATAATGAATGGACTGTATGATTGATTAATTTAAGTCAGAGCCTCAAAGACCTACATTGGGGGGGTATTTCTAGAAATTCATATAAAAAAAATAAAAAAAAAATAAAATGTTTATTTATGTAAGGTACATACATACAAGAAATTTTTACAAAGATTGGTTGACTTATAGGTAGAGCTAGTACATACAATGCCTAAAGCCACTATTACGCAAAGCGTTTCGGGCATGAAAAACTTAAATGACAAGCTTAATACTAATTGATCATAAAGAGTAGAATGAAAACAAGAAATGAAAACATAGCTGAAAAAGCAGCACAAATACACTTATGTCGACAAACAGCGCTCTTTAAAAAAACAGACATTGGTTGACAATAGAAGGGTAAGGTAGGTTACAGGGAATTTATTAGGTATAGCTTCGTTTTTATCTTAAACTGAACATCTAGGAACCAGTGTGGTTCGCCACCAGTTCATTGCTGAGTAAATGATATTATAAATCCAAACTACTATAGATTCAAATATGAGAACTCAAATTGTGAATATTAAAGATTATAATTATTGAGCAACAGTCAGAGCAAACACATGAATTACCAATCATCATTTCTGGTAATAATCTATTCAAGGCAAAGATTCTACAAGAATTATATAAGAATCAAATCATGTAAATTAAATTTGTACGAAAAAGGTCTTAGCTTTAAGACGATTTCTATAACATCGTTTCGTCATTCGTCCTCGTGTTCACAGGATCTCCACAAGGAAAGAACTAGAGGTGGATAACACGAATGAAGAGAAACAACTTGATGACTCCTCGCATACACGCTGAAATCAGAGAAAATTAAGTAGCATTTGAATAGGCTACGTTTTAATTTCAATATTCATGAAAACGGAGGAAATTGCCGAACTGGTACTAACGTTGTATACTGGGTCTCCTCACTATATAACGACAGACTACTCACAAATATACAATCTTGGATGATGCATCAAACGAGAAACCTATACCTATCGTGAGCGTATTGAATAATGAGGTCTGCCGGTATCGCATCAGCCAGTCCCTGATGTTCACTGTTGTGTACATATAATTACAGGTCTTGGCTTCAATTGTTGACGCGTTATTAACTGGCTGGGCACTATAGAACACGTGGATGAGTAATTATCAACTGTTGAGTATCAGCGTAATTCTTGCCGATAAATTCCCCAGTCACTACCACGTGTCTCGCCACTCTTCACTCCAGGGATACCTCTCGCACAATGGCATCGCCGCCTCCCTCAACCCGTCTCTCGCATTCACCACAGAAATTATTAATCACGAATAATTCTTTTCCACGCAATTATGGTTGTAATACGTTCATGAGAACTGGGTTGCAATTATAGGAATTTAAATATTATCATATTCTCGTTTTATGGTGTTAAACGAGAAATGGAGAAGATTTCATTTTCTCCATGACATTCATACTTAACAGATAAACTACTGATTGATAACAATTTTAGTTAATAACTCTCGGTTTTAGATTATTGGGAGTTATATTATCCGTAGGTAATTATTACACGGAATACTGATGAATTTAGAGAACCACATTCAATTCTCTAAACCATTGGTAATAAATGTGTCTAACTGGACATTATCTGACGCAATGTTGCTACTCGATTTCATGAGAATTCTAGCATTAATACACAGACGCAATGGTTAGTTTATGTTGACACTACCGTTAGTAAAATTAGTAACTACTGTAGTTAGTATATAATGATAATGATTTATTATAATACAATAGTAGTTTATTAGTGTTGGAAATTTCCAACACATAGGTTAAGTTAGGTAGGGTAGGTTAGGCTCGGTCATATATGTATGTTAGTTTTAACTGAAAATAAAAAACATGAACTTATACATAATGAAATTGATAGCTTTATCGTTTCATAACAAAAAATTAGAATAACATAAATTCAGTAAAACTTGTCTTATTAGGCAAATTGAGCCTTGAATAGTAGGCCGAGTACTGCATTCTGGCTACTAGGTACAATTTATATATATATTGTCACATGAATCCCCTGTAGCAGTGGAACTGCCTTTTCCCTTCACCTTCAATGCCTCTGCACTGGAAGCCTACATCTACACCAGCCCAGATGAGTCATGAGTCCTGCCACCTGTCCATACCCCCCAGGGCCTGGCACGGCCTGGTATGACTCAGAGGCAAGCTGGGTTCCTCTGCTAACCGGCAATTTGCCCCCACAAACAAGCAATTAGCCGCCTTCAACTGGCAGTGGTGCAGCTCAACACAAAGGCACCGCCAGCCACAAAGAGCAGTTTGCTAGTTGACCAGATGTCCACCATGCGTTAACACTGGATGAGTCATCACCGCCGGACTATATTCTCTATTACTCCCTTATCTATCCATATCTCAACTATGGTATTTGTGCTTGGGGCTCTACTACCCAAAATCACTTACGTCCTCTAATTACTCAACACAAAGCTGCTATTAGGACAATATCCAATTCTGGCCCCAGACATCACTCGGTACCCCTACTCAAATCTCTGAATATGTTAGACATTAAGTCACTGCACATTCTCTCATGTGTATTATACATATATAAAACGCTAAACTATAATGCCAATCCTGATCTCAAAAGCTTCATAGAAGGTTGTAACAGAACTCATGAGCACCACACCAGAAATAAATTCAGTTTTGATATTCCTAGAGTACGACTTAATCAAACCAGAAATGCTCTACAAATCAAGGGGCCCAGAATGTGGAATGACCTTCCCAACCATGTTAAAGACTGTACCTCTCTCAACCAGTTTAAGTTAAAAACGAAGCTATACCCAATAAATTCCCTGTAACCTACCTTACCCCTCTGTTGTCAACCCATGTATGTTTTTTTTTTTTTTTCAAATCAACGCTGTTTGAATGTATTTTTCTGTAATAATTTGTAATTGTATTTGTGCTGCTTTTTCAACAATGTTCCCCCCTCTTTTACCTCTATTT
Source organism: Procambarus clarkii (assembly GCF_040958095.1). Lineage (NCBI taxonomy): Eukaryota > Metazoa > Arthropoda > Malacostraca > Decapoda > Cambaridae > Procambarus > Procambarus clarkii. The sequence continues at coordinate 34,711,075 of NC_091179.1, forward strand.
TTATTTGTTCTCAACACATTTTATTCTTTTTACCCATTAGTTTTAAGCTTTAGTCATTAATGTTTTTCCTGCCCGAAACGCTTTGCGTAATAGTGGCTTTAGGCATTGTATGTACTAGCTCTATCTATAAAGCCAACAAACTTTGTAAAATCTCTTTATGTATGTACCTTACCTAAATAAAAATTATTATTATTATATAAAGGGCGCTGCCTCCCTGGAAAGTACGGGCTCACCATAGCCCGTGTTACTTGGAACTTTTTACTCCAGGTAGCGAATCTTTAACAACAACAACAACCCTGGAGAGCCAGTCTCTCCCTTAGTGCTCTAGGATCACCTTCAAGGCTCTCACCCGTCGTCCGCCTCCAACCAACGTTGTGTGACTGATGCCATGGTGGTATGGCAGCTGTCTTCAGTACACCAGTATATCTTTATGCTTTTATTCATTGCTTATAGTTTATTTTTGCTTTGAAGGTCATACTAACTTGTTCACCTTTGCATTAGAGGATAGCCAAGTATTGTCATGTGTCATTTTTGTTCATTACTATTTATGTAAATTGTTTAATTATTTATATGATGATTTTCATTTGTTTCCACCTGTGACTTTCACACTGCAAGGCCAGTAGCAGCATTTTTTTTATTTGTGTGAGGGAGAGCCATGCCATCTTGGTTCAGTATAGCTGCGATACCACAACCCATCACAATATATATATATATATATATATATATATATATATATATATATATATATATATATATATATATATATATATATATATATATATATATATGCGAACAAGCCTGAATGGTCCCCAGGACAATATGCAACTGAAAACTCACACCCCAGAAGTGACTCGAACCCATACTCCCAGGAGCAACGCAACTGGTATGTACAAGACGCCTTAATCCACTTGACCATCACGACCGGACAAAATGAGGTGATAGCCGAGGCTATTTGAACCACCCCACCGCCGGCACTCGGATAGTAATCTTGGGCATAGCATTTTACCAAATCACCTCATTCTTTGGGGCACACGTGAGGAACACAAATGCGAACAAGCCTGAATGGTCCCCAGGACAATATGCAACTGAAAACTCACACCCCAGAAGTGACTCGAACCCATACTCCCAGGAGCAACGCAACTGGTATGTACAAGACGCCTTAATCCACTTGACCATCACGACCGGACAAAATGAGGTGATAGCCGAGGCTATTTGAACCACCCCACCGCCGGCACTCGGATAGTAATCTTGGGCATAGCATTTTACCAAATCACCTCATTCTTTGGGGCACACGTGAGGAACAAAAGCGATTTGTGTTCCTCACGTGTGCCCCAAAGAATGAGATGATTTGGTAAAATGCTATGCCCAAGATTACTATCTGAGTGCCGGCGGTGGGGTGGTTCAAATAGCCTCGGCTATCACCTCATTTTGTCCGGTCGTGATGGTCAAGTGGATTAAGGCGTCTTGTACATACCAGTTGCGTTGCTCCTGGGAGTATGGGTTCGAGTCACTTCTGGGGTGTGAGTTTTCAGTTGCATATTGTCCTGGGGACCATTCAGGCTTGTTCGCATTTGTGTTCCTCACGTGTGACCCAAAGAATGAGGTGATTTGGTAAAATGCTATGCCCAAGATTACTATCCGAGTGCCGGCAGTGGGGTGGTTCAAATAGCCTCGGCTATCACCTCATTTTGTCCGGTCGTGATGGTCAAGTGGATTAAGGCGTCTTGTACATACCAGTTGCGTTGCTCCTGGGAGTATGGGTTCGAGTCACTTCTGGGGTGTGAGTTTTCAGTTATATATATATATATATATATATATATATATATATATATATATATATATATATATATATATATATATATATATATATATATATATATATATATATGTATATATATGTGTATATCACGAAAATAAACACGTGATTAGGAATGTGACAATGTCAGACCACGGAGGAAAATGAAACAGGAATTTCCTTAAGTACTTTCGTATATTAAATACATCTTCAGAAGGAATGATTTTACAGATCGAGTGATGGGTATAAATAGGCAGGAGAGAGTGGTGAAGTGAGGTGAGGTACAATACTTGGACAACGCAGACGGCCCATCAGATGCACCCAATTGGCCCATCTGATGTAGCCCAATGGCCCATCTGATACAGCAGACATACAAGCATAATACATAGGTAATTATAACATAAAGAGGTAAATATATACAATGAATTAGTGAGACAAATGTTTTTCAATGATCCTACTTAAATCGCCCTTTAGCTGATCTATTAGAAATGGATCTAAGTTATATAGACCACTGCTAATATTCAAATTACAGTACTTTCTTTGGTGATCTGTATCAAAGCAGATTCAATTATGTTTCTGTTATAGGTGCTTTTACAATTTGTTATTGAAGAAGCACTCTCCCAATCAATTTGGTGAGCTTTTTCTGACAAATGCACAAACAAAGCATTAGACAATTGGCCATGTCTTACAGAGTATTTATGTTGCGATATTCTACATTTTAAATCTTTAGATGTTTGCCCGACATAGAACTTATTACATTCCTTACAAGGTATTTTATAAATGACGCAATTATTACTACGAGGGCTGTTCCTAACTAATAGCTTACCAACAGTGTTTTCGTAGCTAAACATTACATCTATATTAAAAAGTTTCAAGGCCTTGACAATATTCTCAAACCCAGAGAAATATGGTAAACATAACACATTCTTTGGGCGAATCCTTTCACTGCATACATTATTATAATATGTACGACGTGCTTTGTTACGACAAACTTCCAAAAAATTCAGTGGGTAACAAAGCTTAAGACCAATCGAATCAATATTCTTAAATTCTTCGTCTAAGAATTCTGGACTCACAACTCGAAGAGCTCTTAGATACATTGAAGAAAAAATTGACTTTTTTACATTGTATCTATGCCCTGAAAAATAATGAACATAAGATAAATTGTTCGTAGGTTTTCTGTAAACACTAAACTTTAATGAAGAGTTTTCCCTATGAATAAGCACATCTAAGAATGGCAAACATTTATCAATTTCAGTCTCCATAGTAAATTTTATGGAGGTGACTTGGTCATTAAGTTTGGCTACAAATTCGTCTGTGTTTACATCTGAAGGCCAAATACACAAGATATCATCAACATATCTAAACCAAGGAATGATTCCAGGAGTTATTTTTGAAACAAATTTCTTTTCGAAGAATTCCATGTACAGGTTTGAGAGCAATGGCGATAGAGGATTCCCCATTGCCATTCCAAAAGTCTGTAAATAATACTCATTATTAAAGGTAAATTTACATTCTTTAATGCACAACTTAACAAGACTGACAATAATATCAGCAGAAAGAGGTAAGTCATGGCTCATTAGTTCACGAGCAAGATAATCGAGAATATCATCGACCGGTACCTTTGTGAACAAGGAACAAACGTCAAAACTGATTAACTTTACATCAGGAGTGACAGGAACACTATTCAATTTGTTAACTAAATCAAGAGAATTTGTCAAATGAGAAGAGGAGATAGTTCCTAACAATGGGGACAAGATTTTGGTAAGCCATTTGGAGAGTTTGTAAGAAATAGATCCCACAGAACTGATGATAGGTCTCATGGGATTGTTAGGCTTATGCGTCTTGACAAGTCCATATAGATATGGTAATGAAGGTGATGAAGTAGTAAATTGATTAAGAAGATCTTTATGTTTACTTAACAACTTCCTCAAGCTACTATTGAAGAACTTGATGATGTCCTCAAGAGGATTTTTCCTAAGCTTAGTGTACGTTGAAGAATCTAGGAGGAGATCATTCATTTTCGAAATATATTCCTCCTTGTTTAAAATAACAATAGTGCTGGATTTATCAGCCTTTGTTATATGAATGGAAGGGTCGGCTCTTAACTCCTGTAAGCTTCGTCTGAATCTTTCGGGAAAATTGTTTGTATGGGGCGTCAACATTGACGCCCCATACATATGGACTTGTCAAGACGCATAAGCCTAACAATCCCATGAGACCTATCATCAGTTCTGTGGGATCTATTTCTTACAAACTCTCCAAATGGCTTACCAAAATCTTGTCCCCATTGTTAGGAACTATCTCCTCTTCTCATTTGACAAATTGTGCAATTGTGCATGGGTGCATCTGATGGGCCGTCTGCGTTGTCCAAGTATTGTACCTCACCTCACTTCACCACTCTCTCCTGCCTATTTATACCCATCACTCGATCTGTAAAATCATTCCTTCTGAAGATGTATTTAATATACGAAAGTACTTAAGGAAATTCCTGTTTCATTTTCCTCCATGGTCTGACATTGTCATATGTATATATATATATATATGCTCCGCCTGCTCTATAAAGGTTTGGAGGGCTTCCTTCTTCTTGTTTAGTTGATGCCGAATGAGCTCTTGCCTATACCTATAGGTAAACTCTGTATTGCGGACTGCTGGGTCATGTGGGTTTATCTTGGTGTATACTGGCAGCAGGTTTTCTTTCAAACATGTTTCATTGAATATGACCGCATATTCTGTATTTATTATTTTCTGGTTTAGGGCTTCTATCCCTCTAACTATTTTCTTAGCATCAGGGCTTAATTGAAATAGGAGTTCTCCAAAACTCATTTTCGTACTTTTAAGGTGAAGAAAAGAAGTGATTTACTATAGAGTGTATTACACTTATTTGTATAATTTGCACGACGTGCAAATTATACATATATATATATATATATATATATATATATATATATATATATATGTCGTACCTAGTAGCCAGAACTCACTTCTCAGCCTACTATTCAAGGCCCAATTTGCCTAATAAGCCAAGTTTTCTTGAATTAATATATTTACTATAATTTTTTTCTTATGAAATGATAAAGCAACTCTTTTCTCTATGTATGAGGTCATTTTTTTTTTATTGCAGTTAAAATTAACGTAGATATATGACAGAACCTAACCAACCCTACCTAACCTAACCTAACCTATATTTATAGGTAAGGTTAGGTTAGGTAGCCAAAAAAAACTAGGTTAGGTTAGGTAGGTTAGGTAGACGAAAAAACATTAATTCATGAAAACTTGGCTTATTAGGCAAATCGGGCCTTGAATAGTAGGCTGAGAAGTGCGTTCTGGCTATTAGGTACGACATATATATATATATATATATATATATATATATATATATATATATATATATATATATATAAATATATGACAAGTGATATATATAAATATATGACAAGTGCTTATATATATATATATATATATATATATATATATATATATATATATATATATATATATATATATATATATATGTGTGTGTGAGAAAGATGCATGAACGCGCAAGCCATATATCACTAAGAACTCTTTGACCCAGCCAGGATTCGAACCCATGCCATCCAGGATGACCACTAAATGTACACAGTACCGTGACCACCGCACCAATGAACGTCTAAATCATACAGACGATCATTGGTGCGGTAGTCACGGTACTGTGTACGTTTTGGGGTGATCCTGGGCGGCATGGGTTCGAATCATGGCTGGGTCAAAGAGTTCTTAGTGATATATATATATATATATATATATATATATATATATATATATATATATATATAAATATATATATATATATATATATATATATATATATATACATATATATATATATATATACATATATATATATATACATATATATATATATACATATATATATATTTATATATATATATATATATATATATATATATATATATATATATATATATATATATATATATATATACATATGGTAATAGGAGGGAAAGATTATGGTTTTGCCCACTAAACTTGGCTTCTTCCTACTCCTCAGGAGCACAGGGTCTTCAGCGATAATGATAGACTGCGATGGCTGCTTATGATCCACTGAACGAGACTCCCAGAGCCTCCAACCTCAAAAGCTCTTTAACACACATCTGCTCGCATCCACAGTCAGATCAGTTCTGCACGATGCCCTCGCCAGCGCCGAGCCAGGGCTTTCGGTTGCGTAGCGGCGGACCCTGATTGGTCAGTCACTTCACGTGACCTCGGCCAGCCAATCCCCAGCCGGCTTGCATCGCCCACAAAATGGTGGATTTGTAAGCAGGGGTCGCCATTTTGTATGTACCAGGGGGCGTGACCTCACCCCTTACCTACAAACTTTTAAACACAAATTTCTCCCTAATTAGGTCACCAATTTGGTCGATTAGCATACTAAAAGACTCTCTGTACCTCAGGGAATCAGCAGGGTCAGCGAATACGACTCTTAACTGGCATTGGGGAGAAATATGAGGGGCTCCGTAACAGTATGTACATGACGGATGTCCCGTATCTGTGAAACAGGTATGAAACTAAGTCATTAATCTGTCATCATGGAAACATCAATTATAAAATTAAAACATTAATCATGGGGTCATCTATGATCAAAAAATCCCTAAGATCTACTGCAAAATCAATTATTAGGGTCGCAATGACTTGTAACGAGTAAGTTACTTGGTTACTGTATTATTTCTGTAGACTCAGGAAATCTTCTCAACATCAGATGGCTATTATCTCCTTAAAGAATTTAAAGTATTAATCATTATGTCATTCAAGATCAAGGAAACTTCGAATCTATAGTGAGGTCACTGTCTAGGGGTCGCAATGACTTGTAACTGTTGAGTTACTAGACAATAATTTAACACTGGAGACTCAAGATTACCTCAATCTCAAATGAGGAATTGTCTGAACTTAAGCAGAATTAAATATGGCTTAAAATTTGCACTGTGGTGCAGTAGTCACTTTAGATTATTTCATAGTGTAACAAAGTTTCTAACCTAGCTAAATTTTATTTAATATTAGAGAACTGAGTATGTTCTTTCATTAAAATCAAGGATGACTCTGAATCGAGAGTCTGAATAGTGAGACTAGTAATTTGGTCATTATCACTTGTAGCTCGTTGAATTACAGCTCATAGGCTTGTCACTGAAGACTCATTAATTCATCCTCAACTTTAAATGAGGAATTATTTTCATTTATCATCATTAAAGATCATTATTTCATTTAAATCAGTCTCTATTAATAGTCAACTATATTTATTTGTGAATACAGACATAGCTAGTTGTTACGACCCTGGGTTCCTCAGTGGAAACCAGAGGTCAAAATTGAACTACGAATTGAGCTACGTTAGATTTGCAAAACGCAAGTCGATGTGTCTTTGTTTGTATCTTCCCTGCCGGACGTAAGACCATTCTTGTTTCTCAAAGAGCATTTAAAGACTGAGCTGGGGGTTGATTATTAATTAATAACATAGGCACCAACTATGTTTACTAATACTTTCTAATCATTTGTAAAGTAACAATATGTTGCATAGGGGAAGATTTTTAATGTGCTTAGCTGCACGATCAATTAGGCTCCTCTTGGCACCACCACATGTGGGAGGCCTGAGCTGGTCGCTGGGAGCGGTCTTCTTTTGGCTGGCGTTCGTGGGGACGAGACCTACTCTGTGGCTGCACCCCTACTCTCCTCCCTTCTCCTCTTACTTATTTCCCTTACCTTAAGTTCCTGTACCATTAAGTTAAGTACTGTGTGTTTAAGTGTGCCTACTCTGGTAGTAACGATTGGTGAGACCTGGGGGTAGTATTTGCCAGTGTTTTGGGTACCCCTAAGTGTTGTGTTTTGGTATTAGGGTACCACGTGGTCTCACTACCCTAAGCTGCATCCAGCTTCATTGCTTATCCAGTAGTTCTTTACCCTAGCTTGTTCTTAGTGTAAACCTTGTATCCTGCTTATGTGGACCAAGGTCTTTAACGTAAGATAGTGTGGTAAAGTAATTATTATTATTGTTATTGGTGTGAGTGTATATGGGGGGTTGTTAAGGGGTTAATAAATAAGTAAATTAGAACAGAGTATCCCTTTTTCCTGTGTGGGAGTGCATTGATCAACCCTTAGTCTGACATGGTCTAGTAGCAAGTTATTATTACTGTGGATAGTTTATTTTTGGGGCCGGGCCTTTTAGCTCTCCCATATATGATAACTCTGTCTTCTAACTACCCTTACCCCTTAATAGTACCAGTTTCCCCATAGCAAGCCCACCCATTTCACATAACAAGTGGTTGGCCTGACCGGGAGGAACAGTAAATTGAAAAAATTTAATTTTTGAGTGCCAAAACTAAAAATTCTTGTTTTTCACAGAGCGGTTGTGTTAGCCTAGGGTCCAGCTCATCTAGCAAAGGATTCATTTTTACTGACAGGACACCTAGCTGGATCTCTTCACGATTGAGGTAAGTGTGGCCTTGTGTTAGGGGCCGTGCAAATTTTTGTTTTTTTCAATTTTTATTTTTTAATTTTTTCTTTGGCTAGGAGCTAAATTAATTAGTGATGGCATCTGAAATGCAGGAACTGGCTAAGAATCCTTCAGTGGTAGAGATAAAGAAACTTACCAAGTCTAATTTAGTATTGTTAGGCAAGGAATTTGGCCTAGAATTAAATGACGCGGATAAAAAGTTGACTTTGGTGAATGAAATATTGCAACATTGTATTGATCAAGAACTATTGGCAAGTGATACACCTTTATGCCAGCCTAGCCAAGCGGAAAGTGCAGCTCATAGGGACAGAGAGTTAGGTCTAGAGTTGGCAAGAATAAAATTAGAGGAGCAAAGACTCAAAACCGAGGAGGCTAGAATTAGAGCGAACGCCACTGGACCTCCACCTACCGGGGATTCAAACCCCAGGCATTATGAGAAAAAGCATAATTTGCCTGAATTTTCAGAGTTGGACCCTGAAAGGTTTTTCAACCATTTTCAGAGATTGGCCATGTCCATGAACTGGACAAAGGAAGAGTGGGTGAAAATCCTACAGGGAAGACTTAGGGGTAAAGCACAAGATATTTTTATAAACATGCCTGACGACGAGTGTTTTGAATATGATAAAGTCAGGGAACGTATTTTGCGGGCATATGAAATTACGCCTGAAGCTCACCGCCAAGCTTATCGCAACCTTAGGCCTACTCACAACCAACCGCTCACTGAATTTGTTTATGATCAAATTAGATTGTTTGATAAATGGATTCGCTCGGCGAAAGCCGAAACATACGAGGCTCTCAGGAACTTAGTTTTAATGGAGCATTTTATAGATATTATGCCAGAGAATGTTTCACATTATATTAGAAGTAGGATAGAGGTAAATTTTAAGATAGGGGATTTGGCCAAGATGGCAGAAAACTACCAATTGGCAGGCAAAAGGCCCAATAAAAATAATTATACCCCACAGAGTAGCAAAACTTGTACCCACAGTCAGTCCAGACCAGCTCATTCTAACCCTTTACCTACTGCACCTTCTGTTTCAGACATAACTAACCCTGTTAAAGTGTCTAGCCCCACGGCACCTAAGTGTGAACCGAAGGGTAATTCTGTTAGTAATGTCTCTTCTCCACAACGTTTCTGTGGTCACTGTAAACGTCCAAACCACAATATTAGCCGTTGTTGGGAACTATACCAGGAAAAAAGACCCAGTGCTCTAGTTGTGACACAGGGCTTGAGGCCTTCGGAAGGGTTAGGGAGTAAGACCTCCAACCCACAGTGGTTGGACTTGCTTACCCCATTCTTATCGAAAGGGAGACTACTTTTGTCTGAGGGATCTTCCTGAAAGGACGTGGTGATCTTCAGAGACACCGGTGCCATCCAGACTTTAATTTTAGAGAGTGCTTTGCAAGGTGCCAACACTCTCGACACTGGAGAGGTGGTACTGGTCGAGGGTGTCACTAGTGATACTCGAGCAGTACCCCTCCATAAGGTTACCCTGGAATCTGATTTCCACAAGGGTGTTTGTACAATCGGAGTCACTTCATACCTACCTGTCCCTAATGTTGATGTAATAGTTGGTAATGATTTAGCAGGGGATAAGGTAGGGGACTCCAGACTGCCTATTATGTTGCCTACCCCTAAGGTTTGCCTGGATCTACCTGCCGCAGAGGATAATGTTGTGTACCCTGCGTGCGCGGTGACCCGGTCTATGGGACTTAAATGTAAGGGCAGCCCTGTGCTTGCCAAGGTGGTAAATCCCGAGGACACGAGGAACTTTCCGAGTGGTGAAAACCAAGTGGACCTCGCGGACACATTCATGGCCCGACTCGATGACGTGGCCGAGGACATTGTGGAGAGCCTGGCACCACCACCTACCGAGAGTAGTGGGGAGGTGGAGGAGAACACTGTTGAGCCTCGGCCAATGGCATCTGACCAAGGCCAAGATGCCTCCTTGAGTGAGTTACAGAAAGCTGACCCCACTCTTGCAGATTGTCATGAGACAGCCGTCTCTATGGAGGAAATTGTAGACGCAGCAACTGGGTACTACTACAATGATCGGATTTTGATGAGAAAATGGAGACCACAGAGTGCTCCCTTGTCAAATGAGTGGGAGGCAGTCCACCAGGTTATGTTGCCGACCTGCTATAGAGAAAGAATTTTGGCAGCTGCTCATGATGATCCTATGGGGGAACATCAAGGTATTAATATTACTTATCACAAAATTTTAAAGTATTTTTTTTGGCCCAAGCTGAAAAGCGATGTGGCAAAATTTTGTAATGCGTGTATTGTTTGTCAACTGGTTGGGAAACTAAACCAGACTCCACCTAAAGCTCCTTTAAGGCCTATTGTCGTGCCAGAGGAACCATTTTCTCATGTGGTAATGGACTGTGTTGGACCATTACCTAGAACTAAGTCTGGTAATATTTACCTAATCACGATGATGTGTATCACTACTCGTTACCCAGAGGCTTTTGCTGTAAGGAACATCCGAGCAAAAACTGTTGTTGCTCGTATGTTGCAATTTTTTTCCACTTTTGGACTGCCTCGGGTCGTGCAGACTGACAATGGTACTAACTTTAAGTCTGATATTTTTGAACAATTTTGTAAGGACCATGGAATAACTCATAAGGTTTCCAGCCCATACCATCCACAGAGTCAGGGGGTAATTGAACGTTTCCATCTAACTCTGAAGCAGATGTTGAAGACATCATGCGAGAGTTCTTACACCTTCTGGGACGAGAATTTACTGTATGTTTTGTTTGCGGCTAGAGAGGGATTACAAAGTTCACTGGGTTGTTCTCCTTTTGAGTTAGTCTTTGGCCATAAAGTTCGTGGACCCTTGCAAATGTTACAGGAGAATCTGTTAGGGAACGTAACGTTAACCGAAGGTTCGGCTTTCTTTGCGCAATACCACCAGAGACTCAAGGACTGGAAGGCGGCGGCACTAAAGTATCTTGGGAAGGCCCAAGAAAAGATGAAAGAACGTAACGATGCTAAATCTAAGTTGCGGGTATTTCAGCCTGGCGACCCTGTCCTGGTATTAAAGCCTCGACTAGGGAACACTATGTCCCACAAGTACGAAGGCCCCTACATTGTGACAGAAAACGGACTCTTCATTGACCTAAGAAAAGCCTTTGATACTGTTAATCACAACTACCTCTTACTTAAACTCCAGCATTACGGAATCCGAGGCCTTGCCCTTGACTACATCCGATCCTATCTTAGTGACAGACACCAATATGTAACCATCAATGATACTACTTCTTCCACTCTACCAATTACCGTTGGAGTGCCACAGGGCAGCATCTTAGGACCTCTTCTATTTCTTATATATATAAACGATCTGCCTAATGTCTCTAATATTCTCAAACCTATATTGTTTGCTGACGATACTACCCTTATCTATTCAAACCTCAACCCACATACACTAAATAATGTTGTGAATAATGAATTAAAAAAAAGTCCACTTATGGATGTCAACGAACAAACTAACATTAAACATCGAAAAGACTTACTACATCTTATTTGGAAGCAAATCATCAAATGCAATTCAGCTACAGATAGACAACATTAACATCAGTAATAAAAATGATGGCAAGTTTCTTGGCCTATTCCTAGACAAGAGACTCAACTTCAGCACCCACATTCAACACATAACTAAGAAAGTCTCTAAGACAGTTAGTATACTCTCCAAAATCAGATATTATGTTCCTAACTCTGCTCTCCTCTCACTATATTATGCACTAATCTACCCCTATCTTAATTATGGTATCTGTGCATGGGGGTCTACCACTGCAAACCACCTTAAGCCCATCATCACACAGCAAAAATCTGCTATCAGAATAATAACTAACTCTGCTTTCAGACAACACTCAGCTCCCTTGTTTAAATCCCTAAACTTGCTAAATATTAACTCCCTCCACACATTCTCTTGTGTCAACTATATTTACAAAACCCTGTTCTTAAATGCAAACCATGCTCTGAAACTCTCCCTGGACAGATGTAATAGGACCCATTATCACCACACCAGAAATAAATATCTCTTTGATATCCCCAGGGTCAAACTTAATCTGTGTAAACACTCTTAGCTACCTATGTGCTTTAATATACTGTACCTACAATTTTCTCTCATCTTTTTTTTTCATTTCATGTAATCTGTTATCATTTTTTTGTCTATAAATTTTGCAAGTATTTACCTCCTTAAAATTTTCTTAGATTAAGGACCTGCCCGAAACGCTGCGCGTGCTAGTGGCTTTACAAGACTATAATTACCATATTTGTATCCTCACATTCCTTATGTACATTCTTGTATATGCATAAATAAATAAATAAATAAATAAAAGACTGGAGACCTCATGTACAAAGTGAGGCACTCTGACAAGCGTAACCAGGTAATGCTCGTACATGTAAATCGACTGAAGAAGTTCCAGGGCCCCTGGCCCATTGCACTAACCAATTTTTCCATTTCCAGTGAGGAAGGGGATGATTGTTCTGGGGACCCAACTCTCATTCTCAATAATTCTAGTTCTGTGAATGCTGTGGAGGAGGGACTGTCCCATTTGCAGATGGCCCAACGTGAAGAGGTGCAGTCGTTGGTTGATGAATTCTCCAGTCTGTTCGGGGAGGTCCCGACCCAGACTGATGTCATTTGCCATGATGTCGAGTTGACGGACTACACCCCCATTCGCCTTCAACCCTATCGGATGAGTCCAGAAAAGAAGGCCATCATACGGAAGGAGGTCGATTTCTTTCTCTAGCCTCATCCGGCCGAGCCCGGGCTCTTGGTGCTCTCTCTGCCTTTTGGTCCCCAAACCAGACGGCTCCTGGCGATTATGCATCAACTATCGGCAGCTCAACAAGGTGACCATTGTGGATGCCTATCTGTTGCCCCTCCTCGAGGACTGCATCGACGAGCTGGGAAACGCCAAGTACGTCTCGAAATTCGACCTCTTGAGGGGGTATTATCAAATCCGGCTCACTGAACGTGCTAAACAACTAACTGCATTCGTGACACCCGAGGGTGTTTTTGAGTATCAAGTGTTACCGTTCGACTTGCGTAATGCCCCTGCCACGTTCCAGAGGCTCATGAACTCTTTGCTCGCTAGTGTGCCAAATTGTCGGGCGTATTTAGATGATATCGTGCTCTTTGACAGTAATTGGGCTGACCACATAGCTAGGTTACACCAGTTGTTCACAATTTTAAAGAACACAAATCTAACCTTAAATGCAAAAAAGTGTCATTTTGGCCAAGGCACAGTGACGTACCTCGGTTATGAAGTGGGCCAAGGAAAAGTGTTACCTCGGCAAGATAAAATCAGTGCCATTCTGGAGTATCCAGTGCTAAAGTCTAAAAAGGATGTTCAAAGATTTATCGGTATGTGTGCGTACTATCGACACTTTTGTCAGAACTTTTCCAGTGTTGCCACTCCTCTCACAGACTTGTTGCGGAAGGCCGTTAAATTTAAGTGATCATCAGACTGTGCAGAGGCATTTAAAAATTTGAAATTGATCTTAGCGTCCGCCCCAGTGCTTGCTAGTCCAAGGTTCGACCGACCGTTTAAAATTCATGTTGACGCGTCTGACTCGGGTGCTGGTGCAGTGTTGTTGCAAACTGGGGATGATCAGGTGGAACACCCAGTATATTATTACTCTGTGAAATTTGACAAGGCGCAACGTAATTATTCAGTGGTAGAAAAAGAGGCGTTGGCGCTAGTGTTAACATGTAAAAAGTTCGAAGTTTACCTCACAGGTAATATAGTGGAAGTGTACACGGACCATAACCCACTGGTCTTCCTCACTCAGATGAAGGGGAAGAATTAATGCATCCTCAGGTGGGCATTGTACCTACAGGACTTCAATCTTTCCATTACCCACCTACCGGGCAGGCTCAACGTGATAGCCGACGCTCTGTCCCGGTTGCCTGAATAACATTCATCTGAGCCACAGGAAGCCATTTACCAACTGTCATGCTTTAGTTATTTTTTTTTAGGTTCTCCTCTGACATTAAATATTCCGTGTCCAATTTATTTACTTCCCTGTTTTTTTTGTGTATGTTTTTTTTTCAGAGAATTCCTTTGTACTTTTCTTGCAGAGAAATTGTTGTTTTTGATTGTTTTTTTTGTCATAGATTTTCCTTTTTATTCTCTGTAAACTCTTACAAAAAAAAATATGACTACTATTCTAGTAGTCATATTTTTTTTCTCTGAAGGGGGGAGGAGTGTTACGACCCTGGGTTCCTCAGTGGAAACCAGAGTCAAAATTGAACTAAATAAGCTACATTAGATTAGCAAAACGCAAGTCGATGTGTCTTTGTTTGTATCTTCCCTGCCAGACGTAAGACTATTCTTATTTCTCAAAGAGCATTTAAAGACTGAGCTGGGGGTTGATTATTAAATAATAACATAAGCACCAACTATGTTTACTAATACTTTCTAATCATTTGTAAAGTAACAATATGTTGCATAGGGGAAGATTTTTAATGTGCTTAGTTGCACGATCAATTAAGCTCCTCCCGGCACCACCACATGCGAGAGGCCTGAGCTGGTCGCTGGGAGCGGTCTTCTTCTGGCTGGCGTTTGTGGGGACGAGACCTACTTTGTGGCTGCACCCCTACTCTACTCCCTTCTCCTCTTACTTATTTCCCTTACCTTAAGTTCCTGTACCATTAAGTTAAGTACTGTGTGTTTAAGTGTGCCTACTCTGGTAGTAACGATTGGTGAGACCTGGGGGTAGTATTTGCCAGTGTTTTGGGTACCCCTAAGTGTTGTGTTTTGGTATTAGGGTACCACGTGGTCTCACTACCCTAAGCTGCATCCAGCTTCAGTGCTTATCCAGTAGTTCTTTACCCTAGCTTGTTCTTAGTGTAAACCTTGTATCCTGCTTATGTGGACCAAGGTCTTTAACGTAAGATAGTGTGGTAAAGTAATTATTATTATTGTTATTGGTGTGAGTGTATATGGGGGTTGTTAAGGGGTTAATAAATAAGTAAATTAGAACAGAGTATCCCTTTTTCCTGTGTGGGAGTGCATTGATCAACCCTTAGTCTGACATGGTCTAGTAGCAAGTTATTATTACTGTGGATAGTTTATTTTGGGGGGCCGGGCCTTTTAGCTCTCCCATATTTGATAACTCTGTCTTCTAACTACCCTTACCCCTTAATAGTACCAGTTTCCCCATAGCAAGCCCACCATTTTTCATAACACTAGTACTCTTCTGACCCTAAGTAATTTCCCTAGTATCTACCTAAGTAGAGGTGTTTAATTTCTCTAAACCTATCTAAGTAGAGGGCTGTGCTAATTGTGACAACTTACTATTGCTTTGGTATTGTCACCCTAGCTGAATTCTGAGCAGTTAAGCTGCTCATTTGTGAATGGGATAGGCTACAGTGCTATAGAACGCTTGAAACTTAACGAAGCACATAGCTTAAAGAATTTCGTGGTGAGCAGTAATGGTTACTCAGGTTATCATGATGAGCAGTAATGCATGCTCGGGTTATCGTGATGAGCAATAATGTGTGCTCGAATTATTATGGTGAGCAATAATAGGCTCGAATTATCGTGGTGAGCAATAATGGGCTCGAATTATCATGGTGAGCAATAATGGGCTCATTTTATCGTGGTGAGCAATAATGGGCTCATTTTATCGTGGTGAGCAATAATGGGCTCGAATTATCATGGTGAGCAATGTGTGCTCGATTTATAGTAAATTAGGCTACGATGCTATAGTCCTCTAAAGACTTAACGAAGCACATAGTCTAAAGAATTTCATTGGCAGTCACTTTATTGTGACTCATCGTGAGCAGTGAATAGTCTGCGGTATTAATATGTGTTAATTCACAGGTGAGCAGTTGAGTCTGCTCGTTTTAATTAGGTTAAATTGGTGTAATATCCTTCTTGAGGGATAACTAAGCACAGAATAAATCAAAATTTCATGTGTGAGAAGTTGAGCCTGCTCGTCTTAAGCATGTTAAGTTAGAGTTCTATAGTCCTCTTAAGACGTGACGAAGCATAACAACTTAAAAAATTATTAGTGAGCAGTGGGAGCTGCTCGTTTAATACATGGTAAGTAACAATATTATAACCCTCTAGAGGTATAACTAAGTACGGCAACTTTAAAGGTTTAATATTAATTCATTAGATTATGGGAAACCTAAAGTTGCTGGATAGAATTAATTCATTGTTACTACGACCAATCTTGCTTGGAATGTAATCTGTAATGAATTATCCCAAACTATATGTTTCACGGTTTATAGTTCTCTCTTGTATGTTCACCTACAGATTTGCAAGTTTTCTCTTTTGCTTCTTCTAGATGCTTCTTCAAAAACGTTTCTAAGGTTGCTAAAGACCAGAAGCGACAAAGAAGTAGCCCAGACAAAATTGATGCAACATGGCTAGTGGAAATTTCATTAGGTGAATTACTAGAATCCTAGTTCAGAGAAACTTTGTTTAAATGCGGTCGTCTGGGAGCACTTTTTGTGCTCTTGGGAGTAATTGTTAAATTCTTGGGAGCACTTGGACTTTTGGGAGCACTTATTGGACTCTTGGGAGCACTTATGGTACTCTTAGGTCTCACTGATCTTGAGGTTATCTTGAGATGATTTCGGGGCTTTAGTGTCCCCGCGGCCCGGTCTTCGACCAGGCCTCCACCCCCAGGAAGCAGCCCGTGACAGCTGACTAACAACCAGGTACCTATTTTACTGCTAGGTAACAGGGGCATAGGGTGAAAGAAACTCTGCCCATTGTTCCTCGCCGACGCCTGAGATCGAACCCGGGACCACAGGATCACAGTCCAGCGTGCTGTCCGCTCGGCCGACCGGCTCCCTTAATATAATACAGGTCAAACACTGATAAATCAGTGTTTGACCTGTTAATTTTACATTGATTAATAGTACCCTTATTACCTTATGACTGCGTCCCTTTAGGAGATTCATTTCAAGAAATTAATGTGGGTAATGTTTCTGTTGATTCAGTATAGGCATTAAGTGCCTGGTTTGCTTGTCTATGATTTACGACATTACACAAACCTTGTAATATATCCTGCATTGTCAGGACAATATTATTCTGATATGAGTATAATTCATTTAGCACTTTGCTGGACAATTTTCTTTGGATGACAATTTTAGTCATCCACTCAGCAGTGGGTTGATCCACTTCACTGCTGAAGGATTTAAATAGTGACTCTAGTTTTAAATTAAATGTTTGCAAGGAGTCAACTGATTGATAGGGTTGAATTAAGTCCAGTTGTTGGTGCATGAGATTTATGATAGCAAGCACAAATGCTTTGTCAGCACTTTCTCGAGAGATCTGGATTGCTTGGTTGGTGCTATCATATTCAGCATTACAAATACAAATATTTATTCAGGTAAAGTACATACATACAAGGTGAAATAGAAAAGTTGATGGATTCATAGATAGAGCTAGTACATACAAAAGCCACTATTACGCAAAGCGTTTCGGGCAGGAAAAACACTAAGACTAAAACTTAATACTAACTTAGATTAAAGTATAAATTGTGTTGTGAAAAAATCAGAAAAAAATGAAAAAAAGGGGGGGAAACATGGCAGATAAAAGCAAAAATACAATTTGGTCAATAAACAGCATTGTTAAAAATCGTAGACATGGGTTGACATTTAGGGGTGATGTAGGTTACATTGAGTTAATTAGGTGGAACTTAGTTTTTATCTTAAACTAGTTGGGAGAGGTACAGTCTTTAACATAATTGGTAAGGTCATTCCACATTCGTGGTCCCTTGACTTGTAAAGCATTTCTAGTTTGGCAAAGTCGTACTCTTGGAATATCAAATAGGTATTTGTTTCTGGTGTGTTGCTCATGGGATCTGTTACAACCTTCTAGGAAGATTTTAAGGTCAGGATTGACATTACAGTTCAGCGTTTTATATATATAAAATACACATGAGAAGATGTGCAGTGACTTAATACCTAACACATTCAGAGATTTGAGTAAGGGTACCGAGTGATGTCTGGGGCCAGAGTTAGAGATTGTCGTAATAGCAGCTTTGTGTTGGGTAATTAGAGGACGTAAATGATTTTGGGTAGTAGAACCCCAAGCACAAATACCATTGTTGAGATCAGGATAGATGAGAGAGTAATAGAGTGTCACCAGGGCAGGGCGAGGTACATAATATCTGATCTTAGAAAGAATGCCAACAGTTTTTTAAACTTTTTTTTATATATTTAGAATGTGTCCCTGGAAATTCAGCTTCCGATCAATGAGAACGCCAAGGAATTTGCCATCTACTTTGTTACAAATTTGGGTATTGTTAATCCTGAGATTTATTTGATTTGAGGATATATTGCCAAACAAAATATAGAAAGTTTTGTCAATATTGAGGGTGAATTTGTTGGCAGTGACCCAGTGATGGACTTTATTTAGCTCAGTATTCACTGTGACATTTAGAGCAAGGGGGTCAGGACTGGAGTAAATGAAGGTCGTGTCGTCAGCAAATAGAATTGGTTTGAGATGTTGGGAGGCATTTGGGAGGTCATTAATGTAGATGAGAAAGAGGAGAGGGCCAAGTATGCTGCCCGGGGGAACACCAATGTTGATGTGTAGGGTGGGAGAAATTGAATTATTCACAGAAACATATTGGAGCCTGTCAGTAAGGTAAGATTTAAGGTACTACAGGGAGTGACCTCTGACTCCATAATGTTGTAATTTTTGAAGAAGATTTCAGTATTGACAGTGTCAAAAGCCTTACGCAGGTCCACAAATAACCCAATAGGGAACTCATTTTTATCAAGAGCTGCATGTAGCAAGTTAATCATACAAATAAGTGCATCGTTAGTGTTTTTTTGGGGTCTGAAGCCATATTGACAAGAGCTAAGTATATTGTGTTTGGCTAGATAAGAGTAAAGCTGCTTGTGGATAATTTTTTCAAATATTTTAGACAAGTTTGGCAGAACTGATATAGGTCTGAAGTTGTTAACATCAGTGGGATCACCACATTTGTGGACAGGGGTTACTCTCGCTTTTTTTTTTTAGAATATCTGGAAAGGTTTGGAGTTCAAGTTACTTGTTGAAGAGCAATGCAATGGCAGGAGCTAATAATCTGGAGGCTTTTTTTGTAAATAAGAGTTGGTATCTCCTCAAGGGCACTAGACTTGGCTTTAAGGGAAAGGATTATGTCAGTAACATCAGTGGCATTAGTAGGCATTAGGTACAGAGACTGTGGATAGTTACCTTTGAGATAGTCCTGAATATTACAATACAATACAATACAATTTTATTTAGGTAAGGTACATACATACAATAAATATTTACAAGGATTGTTTAACTTATAGGTATAGCTAGTACATACAATGCCTAAAGCCACTATTACGCAAAGCGTTTCGGGCATGATAAACTTAAATGACAAGCTTAATACTAATTGAGCATAATGAGTAGAATGAAAACAAGAAATGAAAACATAGATGAAAAAGCAGCACAAATACAATTATGTCGACAAACAGCGCTCTTTAAAGAAAAAAACAGACATTGGTTGACAATAGAAGGGTAAGGTAGGTTACAGGGAATTTATTAGGTATAGCTTCGCTTTTAACTTAAACTGGTTGAGAGAGGTACAGTCTTTAACATGGTTGGGAAGGTCATTCCACATTCTGGGCCCCTTGATTTGTAGAGCATTTCTAGTTTGATTAAGTCGTACTCTAGGAATATCAAAACTGTATTTATTTCTGGTGTGATGCTCATGGGTTCTATGCTCATCAAGATGCTCATCAAGATTGTAACTTGCTTAGCTAAATGAATTGTGGGGTTCAGTCCCTGAGCCCATTATGTGTCTCTATAACCCTTTCCACTACCGCCCATGGGATGGGTATGGGGTGCATAATAAATGAACTAAACTAACTAACTCCATCGTATGTTGGCTTCCGAATGCATGCTAGAGTTGAATAGCTAGCCTAAGAAACTGCCTTAATAGGCGCCGATGAGTTCAGTCTTGGAGTGTCAATTTCATTAGTGAAGCAGCTGCGTGCGTAGCGCGAACAGGGACCCACCAGACTGCAGACAAAGCTTATATAAACACTGGCAGTTGCGCGCACAGGTTGGGCGGTTAGACGCATCTCCACAGACCTACGTTTTCTTCCATCAGAAAACCCACCGCTTTGGATAGCAGTGTTCTTATACTCGCTCCATTATCTC
This sequence comes from Procambarus clarkii, assembly GCF_040958095.1. NCBI lineage: Eukaryota > Metazoa > Arthropoda > Malacostraca > Decapoda > Cambaridae > Procambarus > Procambarus clarkii. The sequence continues at coordinate 34,731,525 of NC_091179.1, forward strand.
ATTATTTATTTATTTATTTATATACAAGAAGGTACATTGGGTTTGTGAGAATACATAGCATAGTATTTTCAATCTTGTAAAGCCACTAGTAAGAGCAGCGTTTCGGGCAGGTCCTTAATCTAACAGATAATTTTAAGTAGGTAAATTCAAGCAGAATTAATAAAATGATAACAGATACATTGCAAGACAAAAATGGGATGAGAGAGATTAGTAAGTATATTAAAGCACATTGGTATATTAAAGCTCTGATTGATTACATTGACAGCTTGATTGGTAATTTAAACAAGATTAATAGGCACCATATAAGAAGACAGCAATGATCACAATCGTAAAGATGTTCGGATTGGGTACATAAAGATTGTGAGATTGGGTAGCAATAGATACAGTGCAATTTTAAAGCAACAAGGTAAAAAACTATGAAGATGAAATTAGGTACTTTTTAGTTTTGTTTTTGAATGATGCAAAAGTTGGACAGCTTTTCAATTCATTAGGGAGTGAGTTCCATAGACTGGGTCCCTTTATTTGCATAGAGTGTATGTTATTAGTGAGAGTGTAGAGTATTATCTTAATAGCATAACTAATTAGCACTAATTACAAAAGCTACAATCCTTTCCCCAATTACAGGTAATGCTCTTCTCATCTTGTTGGAGGGAGTTGAGGTGTAGTCACCATATAAGCAAGCGATATGAAGAATAGCGACAGACGGGAGACATCTCCCGTCACGCAGGGTACAGTCGCACCTCCACAGATCTCCAGTATCATCTATTGATACTGGTAATGGCTCAAAAGTTTCACCACTTACGGGCTATTCATGTCCGTGCTACCTTTTGGGTGGCTTAATGTTTATCAATTGGAATAGCGACACAGGAGACATCTCCCGTCACGCAATGTGCATTCGCACCTCCACAGATCTCCAGTATCAGCTCTTGATACTGGTAATGGTTTAAAAGGGCCATCACTTACGGGCTATTCATGCCGTGCCACCTTTTGGGTGGTTTAATCTTCATCAATCAATCAATCGAAATAGCGAACAGTACAATTTCTACAGTCAACAATGTAGCACTTGGCGTAGGCAGTTATAATCGTCTCTAAGACACTACAGATTCGACACAGAACAGGCAGCAGACTAGGACAGCATCGAGCTACAAAGCTCTCCCCCATAGAGCTCCATGACTCCGGCCACACGCAGCTCTCTGCTCTGCTCCAAGCTCCGTCTCAACGTCTACGACACTGCTGTATCCAGGACTACTAAATAAATAAGAAACTCACTAAACACTGTGTATCTAATCTACCCCAACAATGTAACATAATCGTACGTTACAAATTTATATTAGTCATTTATTGGATTAATTTATTGAGTGCATTAATATTTTCTTTAGTTCTTATTAATTATAGGATCATAACTAAACCATTTTTAGTTAATAAATAAATATATAAATATAAATATGTTTATTCAGGTAAGGTATATACATACAAGTGATGTTACATTAATGGATTGATATATAGATAGAGCTAGTACATACAATGCCTAAAGCCACTATTACGCAATGCGTTTCGGGCAAGAAAAACATTAATATCTAGAACTTAATACTAATTGAGCATAAAGAATAAAAAGTGTTGAGAACAAATACAAATAAAGATAAAAAAAAAGGGGGAACATGACTGAAAAAGCAGCACAAATACAATAGGTTGACAAACAGTGTTGATTAAAAAAAGAAAATAACAGACATGGGTTGACAATAGAGGAGTGAGGTAGGTTACAGGGAATTTATTAGGTAGTGTTTAGTTTTTATCTTAAACTGGTTGAGAGAGGTACAGTCTTTAACATGGTTGGGAAGGTCATTCCACATTCTGGGCCCCTTGATTTGTAGAGCATTTCTAGTTCGATTAAGTCGTACTCTAGGAATATCAAAACTGTATTTATTTCTGGTGTGGTGCTCATGGGTTCTGTTACAACCTTCTATGAAGCTTTTGAGATCAGGATTGGCATTATAGTTTAGCGTTTTATATATGTATAATACACATGAGAGAATGTGCAGTGACTTAATGTCTAACATATTCAGAGATTTGAGTAGGGGTACCGAGTGATGTCTGGGGCCAGAGTTGGATATTGTTCTAATAGCAGCTTTGTGTTGGGTAATTAGAGGACGTAAGTGATTTTGGGTAGTAGAACCCCAAGCACAAATACCATAGTTGAGATATGGATAGATAAGGGAGTAATAGAGAGTCACCAGGGCAGGGCGTGGTACATAATATCTGATCTTAGTAAGAATGCCCACAGTTTTTGAAACTTTTTTTGATATATTTAGAATGTGTCCCTGGAAATTCAGCTTGTGGTCAATGAGAATGCCAAGGAATTTGCCATCTAATTTGTTACAAATTTGGGTATTGTTTATTTTGAGATTTATTTGATTAGAGGATTTATTGCCAAACAGAATATAGAAAGTTTTGTCAATGTTAAGGGTGAGTTTGTTGGCAGTTAGCCAAAGATGGACTTTATTTAGCTCAGTATTTACTGTGGCATTTAGAGCAAGGGGGTCAGGACTGGAGTAAATGAAGGTTGTGTCGTCAGCAAATAGAATTGGTTTGAGGTGTTGGGAGGCATTTGGAAGGTCATTAATGTAGATGAGAAAGAGGAGAGGGCCAAGTATGCTGCCCTGAGGAACACCAATGTTTATGGGTAGGGTGGGAGAAATTGTATTATTCACAGAAACATATTGGAGCCTGTCAGTAAGGTAGGATTCGAGGTATTGTAGGGAGTGTCCTCTGACTCCATAATGATGTAATTTAAGAAGAAGGTTTTGGTGGTTGACAGTATCAAAAGCTTTACGCAGGTCCACAAATAACCCAACAGGGAACTCCTTTTTATCAAGAGCTGTATGAATCGAGTTAAGCATACTAATAAGTGCATCGTTAGTGCTTTTTTTGGGTCTGAAGCCATATTGGCCAGGGCTAAGTATATTGAGTTTGGCTAGATATGAGTAAAGCTGCTTATAGATTAGTTTTTCAAAATTTTTTGACAAGTTTGGCAGGATTGATATAGGTCTGTAGTTGTTAACATCTGTGGGATCACCACATTTGTGGACAGGCGTTACTCTCGCTTTTTTTAGAATATCTGGAAAGGTTTGGAGTTCAAGTGACTTGTTGAAGAGCAAAGCAATAGCAGGGGCTAAAGATCTGGAGGCTTTTTTGTAAATTAAAGTTGGTATCTCCTCAAGGGCACCAGACTTGGTTTTAAGGGAAAGGATTATCTCATTGACGTCAGTGGAGTTAATAGGCTTTAGGTACAGAGACTGTGGATAGTTACCTGTAAGATAGTCCTTAATGTCAGTACTGGAAGATGGAATATCATTTGCAAGGGATGAACCAATGGAAGAGAAGAACCTATTGAACTCAATAGCAGAATCAGAATCAGAATAATCATTAGATAAGTTTGCCCATGTTTATTATTCAACTTTTTTCTTTGCTTTCATTATTAATTACCTAGGTTACCTAGCCTCACCATACTCCCTTACTCAATTTTACTCCTGGCTTTGCCTGTGTCTCAAAACGCAAATTATTACTTACAGTGTACCTGAGAGTACTTGTAAGCAATCTACCTCATTTTTCATTTTTTTGTTCATTTTGTGTTCGTCTTGTATAGTCTTAGTATATATTTATATCTTTCCCCCCCTTTTATATAATTTTTTTTTTTATTTTGTAAATGCCTTTTTTGCCTTGTTTTCCTACAACCAACCTTTTTATACAAACAAATATAGACCCAGAACTAAACCTCTTAGGTTTAGGTCAGAACTAAACTAAAGATTGATAACCCAAATGAATTTTTCCTGGATATGATATCAACATCAAATCATATATCAGACGTCACCCTATCCCCACTGGATTTTGAAGAAGCCATAAACAGTATGCCTATACACTCTGCACCTGGCCCGGATTCTTGGAACTCCATATTCATCAAGAACTGTAAAAAAACACTATCGCAGGCCCTTCACATTCTTTGGAGACAAAGCCTAGATACTGGCGTTATTCCTGATATACTAAAAACAGCAGAGATAGCACCACTTCATAAAAGAGGAAATAAGGTAGAGGCAAAAAATTACAGACCGATAGCACTAACATCGCACATCACAAAAAAATTTGAGAGAGTGCTAAGAAGTAAGATCACAAAATACATGGAATCACAGCGTCTCCATAACCCCGGACAACATGGTTTCAGAACAGGGCGCTCTTGCCTGTCGCAGTTGCTGGACCACTATGATATGGCATTAGATGCTATGGAAGACAAACAAAACGCTGATGTAATTTACACAGATTTCGCAAAAGCTTTTGATAAATGTGACCATGGTGTTATTGCACATAAAATGCGTTCAAAAGGAATTACCGGAAAAATAATCAGATGGATCTACAATTTCCTGACCAACAGGAATGTTTTATAATAATTTTTGTGCTAATAGTGCATTTATGCAAGTTGTGTTTTTAATTTGTTGAAGTGGAACTGGTGCAACTGTATTTTTGTGTGCAAATTGTGTATTTGTGTAAGCTCTGTAATCTGAGAAAATAGACCTTAATGATGTAAGTGTATTTTGGTTTATGAGACAATGTATGAGTATTTTGTGAAAATTATGTATGTGGAATTGTGGAATTTTAGTGAAAGCGCATTTTTTATTGTCTAAATGCATAAGCATTTTGATATATTTGTGCAAATACCATACTCTGTGTAAATGTCATACTCAAATATTGCAATATTGTGTAAATGGTATATTTTTGTGTGCAACTGGCATATTTCGTATGTAAATGTTATATATTTTTGTGTGATGGTATATTTTGAGTGTAAATAATATATTTTGTGCATAAATGGCATATTTGGCGTGTAACTGCTGCATTTTCTGTGTATGGCATAAATCACATCTGATTAATGGGGGAAATGGTGGCAAAAAACTAGGCTATTCTCTATGAATGTATGGGTTGTGGAGTATGTGTAGGTATGTATGCATGTATTTGCGAGTGTTGGTTTAGAAACTAGGATTTTTTATTTTTGAGGTGTAGAAATGATTAGGTTATGAATATAGTGACTAGCATCCAGCTAAGTTGCTAGATGGATGAATTGAGGTGCGACATTTGGATAGCTATTTGATGGATGTGAGGACAGTTGACTAGCCTATCAACATAGCTAATAATCCGATGTGCTGCCAGATGTGTGGTAGCTACTTGTGGATTACAGTACAATATCTAGCTATAGGGTTTCATAATTGCTGTTGTGTATAAAACTAGAATGACAGCTATTTATTAAAACTATTATTGTAAACTAATACCTTAAGTGGATCCCTTGGTTGTTTTAAGCATAGGGTGGACATGAATATGAATGAGATTGGGTGGAGATATATAGGAGCCTCGTGTGGGCCAATAGGACTTCTGCAGTTACCTTTATTCTTATGTTCAGCTCACCTACAATGCTGCCAGATGTCATACCGCAATTTTTTGTAGAATCGTACATTTGGGTTGCTGTTATACTTTTGCACTTATCACCGAATAATGATTACAGTTGTGGATAATTAAAATGTATATTCTTAAACCTCTGATTAGGTTAGGTGGGGATGGATTGTCTAGTCATTTTTGAATAATAATATCAAATTCACATGCCAGTAGGACGCTAAAGGTTGCATTGGTTATCTGGTGACGTCACACATAGTTGACCAGTCAGGTGCTGTAATACCTTGACACTTATATGCTAATGGCCATCAATACCTTATCCCTATACCTGAGGTCGCTTTTGTGATGTCACTAAACAACAACAACAACTGGTCTGTAGAATGTATTTGTTTGTTATATATAACAAGTTAGGTTTGGATGGTTTGATAGGATTTATGAATAACAGAAAATAGGAGCAATGAGTGAAAATACGAGCCAATGTAGCCGAATATCAACTCTGATGAAGCACAGAGTACAGTTGAGGTATTAAGCTTGATTAAGAGTTCACACTTATGTGTGAACCTCCTGGGATCCGCATTTAGAACGTTGGCGCCTTGCGCCGCATTAGGGATGATGACGTCACAAAAGAAGGTAACTGCAGAAGGCCTTATTTCAAAACATGAGAGGCTTGCATTTACTGAATGAATATTTTGATTTGTTATATGCTACAGTAAGATGTGGGAGGTATGTTTTGAGCGAATGTGAGACGTGTATATGGTTAGGGACAATATTGGATTACTACTGAACTTGCATTGAAATCGCCAATGCCCAGGGCCCTGTTTTTTCATATAAATGACTGATAGCGGTTTTCATTTTTATTTTGCCCTATGAGAAATAAACGATCCTTCAAGAAAGATTGTCAAAGCTCAAATTACATTCTCTAGAAAGATGAAGAAGAAGAAGTAGGGGTGACATGATAGAGGTGTGACTGAATGGACATAGTAAAGGTGGATATTAATAACCTATTAAACGTATCATCATGAAACAGAACAGGAATAAATTGGATAAGTTTTACATTTAGGAAAAAAGACCTGGGTAAATACTGGTTCAGTTACAGGGATGAACGCTGAGATACATGGTAGTTCATGCTTTGTGTTGCTCCCCCTTTTGCAATGGAGGATAGTTGGAAGTAAATAGGAAATTTAAAATAGACTAGGGATGATCGTATTTTACATTAGGTATCAGGGTTACTGTTGTATCACAAAACACACGACTCATAGACCGGCTTTTTAATCCCCTTGATCGTGCCTGTGCAGGAACGCTGAGCGGCTAGCTGGTGACGTCATTGACCATTAGCGATGCCTGTGCATGGGTCACTGGGGTGACGAAATTTGGGTATGCCAGAAGCGAGCCTTTTAATCCCCGTCAACGAAAATTTTATATGTTCAAAGAACGAAGATGATATATGCTCAATAAGCAATCTCCGAATAAAGATTAACAAAGCTTAATTTACAATCTCTAGAAAGGTGAAGAAGAAATAGGGGTGACATGATGGAGGTGTGACTGAATGGATTCATGAACTATAAAGCTATCACTACCAGAGGTAACTAAAAACGGGTACGCCAAGTCAGGACCTTTTAATCCTCTTGATTGTACCTGTGCAAGGACATTGAGAGGCTACCTGGTTATGTCATTAACCATTAGCGATGGCTGTGCAAGGGGCGATGGGGTAACTAAAAACGGGTATGCCATAGAGGGGCCAAAGCCTAATGTAACGAAAAAAAACCCGGGCCATAGAGGGGCCAAAGCCTAATGTAACGAAAAAAAACCCGGGCCATAGAGGGGCCAAAACCTAATGTAACGATAAACACCCGGGCCATAGAGGGGCCAAAGCCTAATGTAACGAAAAAAAAACCCGGGCCATAGAGGGGCCAAAGCCTAATGTAACGAAAAACACCCGGGCCATAGAGGGGCCAAAACCTAATGCAACGATAAACACCCGGGCCATAGAGGGGCCAAAGCCTAATGTAACGATAAACACCCGGGCCATAGAGGGGCCAAAGCCTAATGTAACGATAAACACCCGGGCCATAGAGGTGCCAAAGCCTAATGTAACGAAAAACACCCGGGCCATAGAGGGGGCCAAAGCCTAATGTAACGAAAAAAACCCGGGCCATAGAGGGGCCGTCGAAAAATGCAAAACGGCCCCTCTATGGCCCGGTTTCCACTACTCTTGAGAGGGGTACCTACCGTCAGCTCACCCCGAGCAAGCACGCCTAGGTGAGTTTGACGAGATGTTCTTATGACGGGGTTGGTAGCCTGTCCTCTCCTCTAACCTGGTATCAATGTTGTCTCCACGTACTCCTGGTTGTCTCCATGTGCTCCTAGTATACCATTCGTTCCTATCTTCCTCACTGGTCGTCAGACACTATGTGAACTTATTATACGATCCTAAACGGTGCACACACTTTAGGGGGTCAATCACTATGTGTGCTACAATCCACTTCACAACACAATACTCAGCAAGCAAATCGTAGATCCTGGCGAGGTTGACCCAACGGTACACATTGATTTTGCCACTAGACCTTATTTTTGTCTCCCTGCAGAAATCAGCAGGGAACAGCTCCTGCGACATGATGACAGAAGAATTAGGATAACAAGAGCACTGTCTAGTGATGACGAGTATGGGGAACCAATCACAGCCCAGGAAGTAAGGGGCGCTATGAAAAAGGGTAAAAGTACAGCACCTGGTGAAGATGGCGTCACCTACGACATACTCAATGCACTGTGTGAAGTGTCTGGGAATCCACTACTCCACCTGTTTAACAAGTCATTCCTCAGTGGAGTGTTGCCCACACAATGGAAACACGCAATAATTATTCCCATACCGAAGCCTAATGACCCTGGTAATTACAGACCTATCAGCCTCGTGTCATGCACTTGCAAGATGCTTGAAAGGATCATCCTAAACCGACTGTTGCACAAAATAGGCAGGTTAGGGGAGGGGGTCAATGGATTTGTTAAAGGACGGAGCACAGCAAATTGTATAGTTAATTACTTGGCTAATGACACGGCTAGGTACTCTGTATTTGTTGACATCAAAGGAGCCTTCGACAAAGCACAGGGGATTGCGATCCTGGACGAGCTTGCATGCGTGGGTGTCAAGGGGAGACTCATGAAATGGGTTGAAGACTACCTCACAGGAAGGAAAGCCAAGGTTTGCTTCAATGGAGCAGTCTCCAGAACAATGAATATGGAACTCGGGACCCCCCAAGGCGGAGTCTTAAGCCCTACACTATTCAATGTACTTATGAACGCCATTGCAAATATTGATTTTCCGGAAGGAACACAACAAGTGGGATATGCAGATGATGTCCTAATACAAGCTCCCACCTTGGGAAAAATTGAACAGTCCATTGAACTCCTTGGAAGGAAATGTAATGAGCTCGGTTTCACTCTCTCCACAAACAAGACGAAGGCATACTCCCATCACAAGCGGAGAGCAAATGAAGAACTGCAAATTAATGGTGTAACACTTGAATGGGTTGACCACTATCGGTACCTTGGCGTCACTGTCGGCTCTAACAAGGGAAAGAAAGAGGAGCTCAATCAACTCATAGGAACATGCAAAAGTCGACTCAGGGCACTGAAAGCTATGACCTGGAATGGACATGGAGCCGCTATTGCCGTGCTCAAAATGATGTACATAGGCTGTGTGCGCTCCGTCATAGACTATGCCGCACCAGTTCTGTGCACCTACTCCCAAAGCGATATGAAAAGGCTTGAAAGCATTCAAAATGAAGCCATGACAATCATTCTTGGAGTTCCAAGAACTGCCAAAACGTCTAATCTACGAGAGGAGTTGTCCCTTCCCAGTGTTAAAAACAAAATTCAGGAGCTGAATGCTAAGCTTGCAATTAGGATAGCCAGAGATCCCCATTACAATGATATTGCCAAGAAAAAACTGAGCTCTGTGCTACTTTCAGGGGAAAAAAGGAGAAGCAAAAAATGGCATCACAGAGCAGTCTGCTACCTTGAAGAGCTTCACCTGCTTGAGCAAGCCCGTGAGCTCCTGCCTGTAGAGAGGTTACCTCCCTGGGAGGATGACTCATGCAAGATCATCATCAATGAAATGGCAATGAAAAAATCCAACAGGATACCACAAGAAATGAGGCACAAGTATCTCGAGGAAATTTATAAAGAAGCCAGAGATGAACTAGATCAAATCTACACTGACGGGTCATCTAATCCTGTCAATGGCAGGGCTGGTGCAGCATACACGGTAATCAAGGATAATACTTTCCAACGCAGAAATGAAGAAAAAGCACGTATTGAGAACTATGCCTCTTCAACGCAAGCAGAGCTAACTGCCATTGTTATGGCGTTAAGGTTTCTTGAACGGAACACTAATGGTGCAGTGATTTGCACCGATTCAAAAGCAGCACTGCAAAGCCTAAGTAAAAATCAGGCAGAACATCTTGCAATAGTCGCTGAAATTAAGAGAGCTGTGAGAGTACTTACCAATCAGGGAAGAGTCATCAAGTTTCTGTGGATCCCCTCCCATGTTGGAATATGTGGGAATGAACGAGCAGATGTGCTGGCTGCTGAAGGCGCTGAAGGAGACCATATTGAATATTTCATACCCAAGACTCAACTACAAATTCGAGGTATTATCAGGCAACATCACCGTGACAAGGTAACTGAGGAAAAGAGGATAGAAGCACAAACCAGTGAATCTGTACGATGGTACAACAGGGTTGCAGCTGGCAATCCCAATCATTATGGCCGAAGAGGAGGACGACGAGGGAGAGAATCAGTAATAGCGAGAATCCGTCTTGGATACAAATATCCATGGAGATTTAGAATGGAAACAACAGTTGATCAGCGAAGTTGCAGAATCTGTGGTGAGAGTGATGGACACCGCCTTGACCACTATCTACGTGAATGTGAACACCTGAGAGACATTAGGAATATGTGTAGAATAATAAACCCCACATTGTTAGGAAAACACTATTTGTGAAATATTGATACTGTTCTTAAAAGATTTCCCCATTTTGCACCCGCAAGATAACGTAAGCTTTTAAAGGTTGATAAATGTCAATCTTCTTGTTTGAGGAGCTGTTCACTTGAGACAGTTAAGCAAGTCCCAGCTGTGTCTGGGTACAAGTGACAGGATGAACAACCCAGCGGGTTTTCTTCCTATTGGGGAGTGTTGTACATTCTGCTATGGCGGTATGTTCACTCACAAGATGAGTGGCGCTGCCCAATAAACTCGCCCCTCGGGGGGGAAAAAAAAAAAAAAACTTATTTTTGCTTTCTTAATTGCTCTGCTGTAGGAGCTCGCTATACACTTGATCACTGCGTTTGTATACACTCCTGTGACAAAAAGCTTTGTTTCTTGTCTCCGTAACACTTGTGTGTGTGTGTGTGTGTACTCACCTAATTGTACTCACCTAATTGTCCTTGCTGGGTTGAGCTCTGACTCTTTGGTCCCGCCTCTCAACCGTCAATCAACTGGTGTACAGATTCCTGAGCCTACTGGGCTCTATCATATCTACATTTGAAACTGTGTATGGAGTCAGCCTCCACCACATCACTTCCTAGTGCATTCCTCAAGGTAAGGCTCAGAGTGTGTGTGGCTCTGTGTGTGTGTGTGTGTGTGTGTGTGTGTGTGTGTGTGTGTGTGTGTGTGTGTGTGTGTGTGTGTGTGTGTGTGTGTGTGTGTGTGTGTGTGTAGACGCTCTCATATATTATTATATATGACCGAAAAAGTAAGATTAATAATTCTAACACGAATTTTCTCGATCTTTCGTACATTTCTTTTCACAGTTGGTGGTAATTCAAAAATCAATTCTCCAAAATTCATTTTTATTTCTAGTCTGACGCGACACTTGAGCGCGTTTCGTAAAACTTATTACATTTTCAAAGACTTTAGTTTACACATACACAACTGAATAGAACTTACACATCTCCGATTTGTTTATATCTACATTTGAGTGAGGTGGATGGGGTGAGGCGGTATTAATAGGGTATTAATTTCATCAACACAAGACAGAACACGAAACAATGGGTATTGAATGGAAGTGATTGTAGAAAGCCTATTGGTCCATATTTCTTGATGCTTCTATATTGGAGCGGAGTCTTGAGGTGGGTAGAATATAGTTGTGCATTAATTGGCTGTTGATTGCTGGTGTTGACTTTTCAATGTGTAGTGCCTCGCAAACATCAAGCCTCCTGCTATCGCTGTATCTATCGATGATTTCTGTGTTGTTTACTAGGATTTCTCTGGCGATGGTTTGGTTGTGGGAAGAGATTATATGTTCCTTAATGGAGCCCTGTTGCTTATGCATCGTTAAACGCCTAGAAAGAGATGTTGTTGTCTGGCCTATATACTGGTTTTTTTGGAGCTTACAATCCCCAAGAGGGCATTTGAAGGCATAGACGACGTTGGTCTCTTTTAAAGCGTTCTGCTTTGTGTCTGGAGAGTTTCTCATGAGTAGGCTGGCCGTTTTTCTGGTTTTATAGTAAATCGTCAGTTGTATCCTCTGATTTTTGTCTGTAGGGATAACGTTTCTATTAACAATATCTTTCAGGACCCTTTCCTCCGTTTTATGAGCTGTGGAAAAGAAGTTCCTGTAAAATAGTCTAATAGGGGGTATACGTGTTGTGTTAGTTGTCTCTTCAGAGGTTGCATGGCTTTTCACTTTCCTTCTTATGATGTCTTCGACGAAACCATTGGAGAAGCCGTTGTTGACTAGGACCTGCCTTACCCTACAGAGTTCTTCGTCGACTTGCTTCCATTCTGAGCTGTGGCTGAGAGCACGGTCGACATATGCGTTAACAACACTCCTCTTGTACCTGTCTGGGCAGTCGCTGTTGGCATTTAGGCACATTCCTATGTTCGTTTCCTTAGTGTAGACTGCAGTGTGGAAACCTCCGCTCTTTTCCATGACTGTTACATCTAGAAAGGGCAGCTTCCCATCCTTTTCCATCTCGTAAGTGAAACGCAGCACGGAACTCTGCTCAAACGCCTCCTTCAGCTCCTGCAAATGTCTGACATCAGGCACCTGTGTAAAAATGTCGTCAACATACCTGCAGTATATGGTTGGTTTCAAGTTCATGTCGACTAAGACTTTTTGCTCGATGGTACCCATGTAGAAGTTTGCAAACAGGACACCTAGGGGAGAACCCATGGCGACCCCATCTACTTGCTTATACATGTGCCCATCCGGGCTCAAGAAGGGTGCCTCTTTAGTACAAGCTTGGAGTAGTTTCCTTAGAATATTTTCTGGTATGTCAAGAGTATATATATATATATATATATATATATATATATATATATATATATATATATATATATATATATATATATATATATATATATATATATATATATATATATATATATATATATATATATATATATATATATATATATATATACAACCTTAGAACACTTTCCCACCAGGAGATTCGAACCCTAGCCAGCACAGAAGCCTTACAGCAACTGGCATAACTGGTACGCCTTTAACATACTGCACCACAGCTCAGACCTTTAAAAGAGATGGTAATTTCGGAGTATTTCACCTTCAAAGATCACCACCTCCCAAGGGCAACTAGAGCATAGTGAGGGATTACTCACGTTCTTTCATCAAATTCCTGTTAATATGGGAGAACTCTGTGTCTATGCATAATGCACAACTTGCCTAAACACGCAAAAGAGATTATACAACCTTAGAACACTTTCTCACCATGAGATTCGAACCCTAGCCAGCACAGAAGCCTTACAGCAACTGGCATAACTGGTACGCCTTTAACCCACTGCACCACAGCTCAGACACTTAAAAGAGATGGTAATTCTGAGGTCTAAGCTGTGGTGCAGTGGGTTAAAGGCGTACCAGTTATGCCAGTTGCTGTAAGGCTTCAGTGCTGGCTGGGGCTCGAATCTCCTGGTGGGAAAGTGTTCTAAGGTTATATAATCTCTCTTGCGTGTATAGGCAAGTTGTGCATTAAGCATAGACACAGAGTTCTCCCATATTAACAGGAATTTGATGAAAGAACGTGAGTAATCCCTCACTATGCTCTAGTTGCTGGATCTGGATGTTAGAAAGGCTGTTGGTCCAGACGGGATCTCACCATGGGTACTGAAAGAGTGTGCAGAGGCACTTTGCTTGCCACTCTCCACAGTGTATAGTAAGTCACTGGAGACGGGAGACCTACCAGAAATATGGAAGACGGCGAATGTGCTCCCAATATACAAAAAGGGCGACAGGCAAGAGGCACTGAACTACAGGCCAGTGTTTCTTGACTTGTATACCATGCAAGGTGATGGAGAAGATCGTGAGAAAAAACCTGGTAACACATCTGGAGGAAGGGCTTTCGTGACAAATCGCCAACATGGGTTCAGGGAGGGTAAATCTTGCCTGACTGGCTTAATAGAATTCTACGACCAGGTGGCAAAGATTAAGCAAGAAAGAGAGGGCTGGGCGGACTGCATTTTCTTGGATTGTTGGAAAGCCTTTGACACAGTACCGCATAAGAGGCTGGTACATAAGCTGGAGAGACAGGCAGGTGTAGCTGGTAAGGTGCTCCAGTGGATAAGGGAGTACCTAAGCAATAGGAAGCAGAGTTACAGTGAGGGGCGAGACCTCCGATTGGCGTGAAGTCATCAGTGGAGTCCCACAGGGCTCTGTACTCGGTCCTGTCTTGTTCCTGATACATGTAAATGATCTCCCGGAGGGTATCGATTCATTTCTCTCAATGTTTGCGGACGATGCCAAAACTATGAGAAGAATTAAAACAGAAGAGGACTGTTTGAGGAGTAGAGCAATTAAGAGCAACAGAAGAGGACTGTTTGAGCAGTAGAGCAATTAAGAAAGCAAAAAAAAGTCGAGTGGCAAGATCAATGTGTACCGTTGGGTCAGCCTATCCAGGACCTACGATTTGCTTGCTGAGTATTGTGTTGTGAAGTGCATTGTAGCATACATAGTGATGGACCCACCAAAGTGAGTGCACCGTTTAGGATTGTATACTAAGTTGCACATAGTGGCTGACGACCAGTGAGGAAGATAGGAACAAGTAATTTACTAGGAGCACGTGGAGACAACCAGGAGTACGTGGAGACAACATTGATACCAAGGCAGAGGAGAGGACAGGCTACCAACCCCGTCATAAGAACATCTCGTCAAACTCACCTAGGCGTACTTGCTCAGGGTAAGCTGACGGCAGGTACCCCTCTCTAGGTCAACAATAAGGTGTACAGAGTGACTTATAATAATTAATTTAAAGTAGGTGTAAATATCTCATATACACAACTCCTTGTGGTTCACTCTGGGTACAGGGTTTGACACATGCAACCCGGGTGACCGCTCACCCATCCCCCCAACTTCCCATGCCTCACACTGTCCTAAGACACCCCCCCTCCCCCTCCCCCTATACACAAACACCCCCACACACTCACACACACACACACACACACACACACACACACACACACACACACACACACACACACACACACACACACACACACACACACACACACACACACACACACACACACACACACACACACACACACACACACACACACACACACACACACACACACACACACACACACACACACACACACACACACACACACACACACACACACACACACACACACACACACACACACACACTCTCCCTTTTCCTCCCACACTCCCCCTTTCTCTCCCTCTCCCCCTCTCTCTCCCTCTCCCCCTCTCTCTCACTCTCCCCCTCTCCCTCCCTCTCCCCCTCTCTCTCACTCTCCCCCTCTCCCTCCCTCTCCCCCTCTCTCCCCCTCTCCCCCTCTCTCTCCCTCTCTCTCCCTCTCCCTATCTCTCTCCCTCCCCCCTCTCTCTCCCTCCCCCCCTCTCTCTCTCCCTCCCCCTCTCTCTCCCCCTCCCCCTCTCTCTCCCCCTCCCCCCTCTCTCTCCCCCTCCCCCCTCTCTCTCCCCCTCCCCCTCTCTCTCTCCCCCTCCCCCTCTCTCTCTCTCCCCCCCTCTCTCTCTCCCCCTCCCCCTCTCTCTCTCTCCCCCCCTCTCTCTCTCCCCCTCCCCCTCTCTCTCCCTCACCCCCTCTCTCCCTCCCCTCTCTCTCTCCCTCCCCTCTCTCTCTCCCTCCCCTCTCTCGCTCCCACCCCTCTCTCTCTTCCTCCCCCTCTCTCTCTTCCTCCCCCCCTCTCTCTCCCTCCCCTCTCTCGCTCCCACCCCTCTCTCTCTTCCTCCCCCTCTCTCTCTTCCTCCCCCCCTCTCTCTCCCTCCCCCCCTCTCTCTCTCTGTGTCTGTCTGTCTCTCTCTCTCTCTCTCTCTCTCTCTCTCTCTCTCTCTCTCTCACACACACACACACACACTCATAGGGAAATCATGGAAGGGAGACGAACTCTGACTGCCAAACGCAGGAAATTCACAACTGGAACAAACACAGAGGATGGGATGGAACAGGAAGCCTGGATGAAGGAAGTACTCCAGCAAATGCAGAATGAATTCAGTGAAGGACTGAGGGTAATGAGGGAGACAGTAGTCAACCTGCAAGATGATTTAAGGGCAGCAAAGGAGGAGATAAGATACCTAAAGGAGACTCTTCCACAATACCAGGCACAAACCGTACCCCAGGGAGATGGGAATGCTACTGTGGAGGGGACCACCACAACCCAGATCTCATTTGCTGAAATGCTTAAAAAGAGCCCTGAAGCTAGGTCTGCAGTTAAGGAAGTTGCCATGGAAGTGGCTTCCTCTCAGGAAGCAGCTAGATGTACTAGCCGGCTGATAGAGAGAAATAGAGCAGTAGTAGTAGCAGGCATTGAAGAACAAACAGGGACCAGACCAAAGGAGCGGAGAGACAAGGACAAAAACATGATTAAAGAGATCCTTAAAGAGGTAAGGATGGAGGGAGCTGAGCGAAATGTTGAAAAGGTTTTCAGGCTTGGAAAGTACAACAAGGACAGAGACCGAATGATAAAGGTGGTTTTCATGAGCGAAATCGCGAAAGAGGAACTGCTAGCAAGGAAGTGTTGTCTAAAAGGTGTAGAGAAGTTCAAGAAAATATTCCTGCAGAGGGATATGACAAGGGAAGAGAGAATACGGACAGCAGACGCGAGGAAGGAGCGCAGGAAGAGAGAAGGAAATCAGAGTACCACAACCCAGAACCCTACAATCCCAGAGGGAAGTGGAGAACCCTCCTCAAACAGTGCAACAGCCACAGGGATTGGGGCACCACCCCCAAATTCTACCCAACAGACACCCAACCTGCCCCATCCCCTGTCAGCCCCCCACTAAGTACCCACCTAGGGCACCCTCCCCCCACCCACCCCCCACCCCCCACTCACCCCCCTTCTCCCCCTCACCCCTCTCCCCAGGACCTCCCTTCTCCCCCATTCCCCATGCCCTCCCTTCTCCCACATGCCTTCCCGTCTCTCCCACCCCCATGCCCTCCCTTCTCCCCCTCCCCCCTAAGCCCCCCACTCTCCCCCACCCCACCTAAGTCTTCCCCTCTCCCCCACTCCCCTAAACCCTCCCCTCTTCCTCACCCACCTCAGCCCTCCCTTTTCCCCCACGCCCCCCAAGCCCTCCACCCTTTTCTCTTCCCCCAAGCCCCCCCATCTCCCCTATCCCCCACAGCCTCTCCTCCCCCCATGCTTCCCCAACCCTCCCTCTCTTACCCACCCCCTGTACCCTCCCCCTCTTATCCACCCCCTGTACCCTCCCCCTCTTATCCACCCCCTGTACCCTCCCCCTCTTATCCACCCCCTGTACCCTCCCCCTCTCCCCCACCACCCCAAGCCCTCCCTCCTCCACCAATCCCCCCGTGCCAGGTCCCCCCAGCTCCCACTCACCCCAGATCCCAAAGGTCCCCCCCAGAAAAGAAGCAGAAGAGAGTCAGTTTCAGGGTGATGTACTCGAACATAGATGGGATCACAAGCAAGACAAGTGAACTAAGGGAAAGAGCACAAGAAGTTAACCCAGATGTAATCGGACTCACTGAAACAAAACTCTCTGGAATCATAACGAATGCCGTGTTTCCCCAGGAGTATACAGTAATAAGGAAAGAGAGGGAAGGTAGAGGAGGAGGCGGAGTGGCCCTACTCATGAGAAGGGAATGGAGTTTTAAGGAGATGGCCATCCCGGGCTGTGAGGAGTTCAGAGACTACATAGCAGGCACCATAACAATGGGAGGACCAAGAATAGTAGTAGCAGTAATATACAACCCTCCACCAAATGACAGGAGACCCAGTCAAGAGTATGAAAACAACAACAAGGCAGTTAACACTATAATTGAGAGGGCAGCCTCTGCTGCCTGTAGAAATAGATCCCACCTGCTCATCATGGGCGACTTCAATCACGGAAAGATTGACTGGGAGAACAAGGAACCGCATGGAGGCGAGGATACGTGGAGAGCCAAACTATTGGAGGTGGTGACAAGCAACTTTTTAACGCAGCATGTCGGAGAACCCACAAGGATGAGAGGCAATGACGAACCAGCGAGACTCGACCTAGTCTTCACTCTGAACGACTCCGACATAAGAGAAATCGGTTTTGAGGACCCAGTAGGAATGAGCGACCACAGTGTACTGGTGTTTGAGTACTTGATTGAAGAAGGGTTATTGAACTCGAGGAGGGATACCGAAACCAAAAGGTTAGCATACCGAAAGGGAAACTATGAGGGGATAAGAAAATTCCTAACAGATATAGCATGGGAAACAGAGCTCAGGGGAAAGACGGCCCAAGATATGATGGATTACATCACGCAGAAGTGCAAGGACGCAGCAAACAAGTTTGTCCCAGTCCAAAAGGAAAACAGAGAAATGAAGATGAGAAACCCATGGTTTAATCAAAGATGTAGGCTAGCTAAGCAGCAAAGTAAAAGGGCATGGAGAAACTATAGGAATAACAGGACACTGGAGAGCAGAGAAAGATACCAGAATGCCAGGAATGAATATGTCAGGATGAGAAGAGAGGCAGAAAGACAATACGAAAATGACATCGCAAGCAAGGCAAAGACTCAGCCTAAATTGTTGCATAGCCACATTAGGAGAAAAACAACAGTAAAGGAACAGGTTATGAGATTAAGGATAGGGGCGGAAGGATTCACTACAAATGACAAGGAAGTGTGTGAGGAATTGAATAAGAAATTCCAGGAGGTCTTCACCTTAGAACAAGGAGAAATTCCAGAGGTAAGTGAGGGAATAGCTAACCAGGAACCACTGGAAGAGTTTGAGATTACCAGTGGGGAAGTAAGGAAGTGTTTACTAGAGTTGGACGTGACGAAGGCTATAGGCCCAGATGGAATCTCCCCTTGGGTTCTAAAGGAAGGAGCAAGAGAACTGAGCCTACCACTCTCCATAGTGTATAACAAATCACTGGCAACAGGGGAACTGCCAGATACTTGGAAAGCAGCTAACGTAGTCCCGATATACAAGAAAGGGGATAGACAGGAGGCACTGAACTACAGGCCAGTGTCCCTAACCTGCATACCATGCAAGCTGATGGAGAAGATTGTGCGAAAAAAACTAGTGGAGCATCTGGAGCGAAGGAACTTTGTAACACAGCATCAACATGGGTTCAGGGATGGCAGGTCCTGCCTCACAGGGTTACTTGAATTCTACGACCAGGCAACAAAAATAAGGCAAGAAAGAGAAGGGTGGGCAGACTGCATATTTTTGGATTGTCAGAAAGCCTTTGATACAGTGCCACACAAGAGGCTAGTGCGAAAGTTGGAGATGCAGGCTGGAGTGAGAGGGAAGGTACTCCGGTGGATAGAGGAATACCTAAGCAACAGGAGACAACGAGTCTGTGTGAGGGGTGAGGTCTCAGATTGGCGAGACGTCACAAGTGGAGTCCCGCAGGGGTCAGTCCTTGGACCTATACTGTTTCTGGTATATGTAAATGATCTCCCAGAGGGTATAGATTCGTTCCTCTCAATGTTTGCCGACGATGCAAAAATTATGAGGAGGATTGAAACAGAGGATGATAGTAGGAGGCTACAAGATGACCTGGATAGACTGAGTGAATGGTCCAACAAATGGCTGTTGAAGTTCAACCCGAGTAAATGCAAAGTAATGAAACTAGGCAGTGGAAACAGGAGGCCAGGCACAGGATACAGAATAGGAGATGAAGTACTTAATGAAACAGACAGAGAGAAAGATCTAGGAGTTGATATCACACCAAACCTGTCTCCTGAAGCCCACATAAAGAGAATAACGTCTGCGGCATATGCGAGGCTGGCTAACATCAGAACGGCGTTCAGGAACCTGTGTAAGGAATCATTCAGAATCTTGTACACCACATATGTAAGACCAATCCTGGAGTATGCGGCCCCAGCATGGAGCCCGTACCTTGTCAAGCACAAGACGAAGCTGGAAAAAGTCCAAAGGTATGCTACTAGACTAGTCCCAGAACTAAGAGGCATGAGTTATGAGGAAAGGCTGCGGGAAATGCACCTCACGACACTGGAAGACAGAAGAGTAAGGGGGGACATGATCACAACCTACAAAATCCTCAGGGGAATCGACCGGGTAAACAAGGACGAACTTTTCAACACTGGTGGGACGCGAACAAGGGGACACAGGTGGAAGCTGAGTACCCAAATGAGCCACAGAGACGTTAGAAAGAACTTTTTCAGTGTCAGAGTAGTTAGCAAATGGAATGCATTAGGAAGTGATGTGGTGGAGGCTGACTCCATTCACAGTTTCAAATGTAGATATGATAGAGCCCAATAGGCTCAGGAATCTGTACACCAGTTGATTGACGGTTGAGAGGCGGGACCAAAGAGCCAGAGCTCAACCCCCGCAAGCACAATTAGGTAAGTACAATTAGGTAAGTACACACACACACACACACACACACACACACACACACACACACACACACACACACACACACACACACACACACACACACACACACACACACACACACACACACACACACACACACACACACACACACACACACACACACACACACACACACACACACACACACACACACACACACACACACACACACACACACACACACACACACACACACACACACACACACACACACACACACACACACACACACACACACACACACACACACACACACACACACACACACACACACACACACACACACACACACACACACACACACACACACACACACACACACACACACACACACACACACACACACACACACACACACACACACACACACACACACACACACACACACACACACACACACACACACACACACACACACACACACACACACACACACACACACACACACACACACACACACACACACACACACACACACACACACACACACACACACACACACACACACACACACACACACACACACACACACACACACACACACACACACACACACACACACACACACACACACACACACACACACACACACACACACACACACACACACACACACACACACACACACACACACACACACACACACACACACACACACACACACACACACACACACACACACACACACACACACACACACACACACACACACACACACACACACACACACACCACACACACACACACACACACACACACACACACACACACACACACACACACACACACACACACACACACACACACACACACACACACACACACACACACACACACACACACACACACACACACACACACACACACACACACACACACACACACACACACACACACACACACACACACACACACACACACACACACACACACACACACACACACACACACACACACACACACACACACACACACACACACACACACACACACACACACACACACACACACACACACACACACACACACACACACACACACACACACACACACACACACACACACACACACACACACACACACACACACACACACACACACACACACACACACACACACACACACACACACACACACACACACACACACACACACACACACACACACACACACACACACACACACACACACACACACACACACACACACACACACACACACACACACACACACACACACACACACACACACACACACACACACACACACACACACACACACACACACACACACACACACACACACACACACACACACACACACACACACACACACACACACACACACACACACACACACACACACACACACACACACACACACACACACACACACACATACACACAGAGCCACACACACTCTGAGCCTTACCTTGAGGAATGCACTAGGAAGTGATGTGGTGGAGGCTGACTCCATACACAGTTTCAAATGTAGATATGATAGAGCCCAGTAGGCTCAGGAATCTGTACACCAGTTGATTGACGGTTGAGAGGCGGGACCAAAGAGTCAGAGCTCAACCCAGCAAGGACAATTAGGTGAGTACAATTAGGTGAGTACACACACACACACACACAAGTGTTACGGAGACAAGAAACAAAGCTTTTTGTCACAGGAGTGTATACAAACGCAGTGATCAAGTGTATAGCGAGCTCCTACAGCAGAGCAATTAAGAAAGCAAAAATAAGTTTTTTTTTTTTTTTCCCCCCCGAGGGGCGAGTTTATTGGGCAGCGCCACTCATCTTGTGAGTGAACATACCGCCATAGCAGAATGTACAACACTCCCCAATAGGAAGAAAACCCGCTGGGTTGTTCATCCTGTCACTTGTACCCAGACACAGCTGGGACTTGCTTAACTGTCTCAAGTGAACAGCTCCTCAAACAAGAAGATTGACATTTATCAACCTTTAAAAGCTTACGTTATCTTGCGGGTGCAAAATGGGGAAATCTTTTAAGAACAGTATCAATATTTCACAAATAGTGTTTTCCTAACAATGTGGGGTTTATTATTCTACACATATTCCTAATGTCTCTCAGGTGTTCACATTCACGTAGATAGTGGTCAAGGCGGTGTCCATCACTCTCACCACAGATTCTGCAACTTCGCTGATCAACTGTTGTTTCCATTCCAAATCTCCATGGATATTTGTATCCAAGACGGATTCTCGCTATTACTGATTCTCTCCCTCGTCGTCCTCCTCTTCGGCCATAATGATTGGGATTGCCAGCTGCAACCCTGTTGTACCATCGTACAGATTCACTGGTTTGTGCTTCTATCCTCTTTTCCTCAGTTACCTTGTCACGGTGATGTTGCCTGATAATACCTCGAATTTGTAGTTGAGTCTTGGGTATGAAATATTCAATATGGTCTCCTTCAGCGCCTTCAGCAGCCAGCACATCTGCTCGTTCATTCCCACATATTCCAACATGGGAGGGGATCCACAGAAACTTGATGACTCTTCCCTGATTGGTAAGTACTCTCACAGCTCTCTTAATTTCAGCGACTATTGCAAGATGTTCTGCCTGATTTTTACTTAGGCTTTGCAGTGCTGCTTTTGAATTGGTGCAAATCACTGCACCATTAGTGTTCCGTTCAAGAAACCTTAACGCCATAACAATGGCAGTTAGCTCTGCTTGCGTTGAAGAGGCATAGTTCTCAATACGTGCTTTTTCTTCATTTCTGCGTTGGAAAGTATTATCCTTGATTACCGTGTATGCTGCACCAGCCCTGCCATTGACAGGATTAGATGACCCGTCAGTGTAGATTTGATCTAGTTCATCTCTGGCTTCTTTATAAATTTCCTCGAGATACTTGTGCCTCATTTCTTGTGGTATCCTGTTGGATTTTTTCATTGCCATTTCATTGATGATGATCTTGCATGAGTCATCCTCCCAGGGAGGTAACCTCTCTACAGGCAGGAGCTCACGGGCTTGCTCAAGCAGGTGAAGCTCTTCAAGGTAGCAGACTGCTCTGTGATGCCATTTTTTGCTTCTCCTTTTTTCCCCTGAAAGTAGCACAGAGCTCAGTTTTTTCTTGGCAATATCATTGTAATGGGGATCTCTGGCTATCCTAATTGCAAGCTTAGCATTCAGCTCCTGAATTTTGTTTTTAACACTGGGAAGGGACAACTCCTCTCGTAGATTAGACGTTTTGGCAGTTCTTGGAACTCCAAGAATGATTGTCATGGCTTCATTTTGAATGCTTTCAAGCCTTTTCATATCGCTTTGGGAGTAGGTGCACAGAACTGGTGCGGCATAGTCTATGACGGAGCGCACACAGCCTATGTACATCATTTTGAGCACGGCAATAGCGGCTCCATGTCCATTCCAGGTCATAGCTTTCAGTGCCCTGAGTCGACTTTTGCATGTTCCTATGAGTTGATTGAGCTCCTCTTTCTTTCCCTTGTTAGAGCCGACAGTGACGCCAAGGTACCGATAGTGGTCAACCCATTCAAGTGTTACACCATTAATTTGCAGTTCTTCATTTGCTCTCCGCTTGTGATGGGAGTATGCCTTCGTCTTGTTTGTGGAGAGAGTGAAACCGAGCTCATTACATTTCCTTCCAAGGAGTTCAATGGACTGTTCAATTTTTCCCAAGGTGGGAGCTTGTATTAGGACATCATCTGCATATCCCACTTGCTGTGTTCCTTCCGGAAAATCAATATTTGCAATGGCGTTCATAAGTACATTGAATAGTGTAGGGCTTAAGACTCCGCCTTGGGGGGTCCCGAGTTCCATATTCATTGTTCTGGAGACTGCTCCATTGAAGCAAACCTTGGCTTTCCTTCCTGTGAGGTAGTCTTCAACCCATTTCATGAGTCTCCCCTTGACACCCACGCATGCAAGCTCGTCCAGGATCGCAATCCCCTGTGCTTTGTCGAAGGCTCCTTTGATGTCAACAAATACAGAGTACCTAGCCGTGTCATTAGCCAAGTAATTAACTATACAATTTGCTGTGCTCCGTCCTTTAACAAATCCATTGACCCCCTCCCCTAACCTGCCTATTTTGTGCAACAGTCGGTTTAGGATGATCCTTTCAAGCATCTTGCAAGTGCATGACACGAGGCTGATAGGTCTGTAATTACCAGGGTCATTAGGCTTCGGTATGGGAATAATTATTGCGTGTTTCCATTGTGTGGGCAACACTCCACTGAGGAATGACTTGTTAAACAGGTGGAGTAGTGGATTCCCAGACACTTCACACAGTGCATTGAGTATGTCGTAGGTGACGCCATCTTCACCAGGTGCTGTACTTTTACCCTTTTTCATAGCGCCCCTTACTTCCTGGGCTGTGATTGGTTCCCCATACTCGTCATCACTAGACAGTGCTCTTGTTATCCTAATTCTTCTGTCATCATGTCGCAGGAGCTGTTCCCTGCTGATTTCTGCAGGGAGACAAAAATAAGGTCTAGTGGCAAAATCAATGTGTACCGTTGGGTCAACCTCGCCAGGATCTACGATTTGCTTGCTGAGTATTGTGTTGTGAAGTGGATTGTAGCACACATAGTGATTGACCCCCTAAAGTGTGTGCACCGTTTAGGATCGTATAATAAGTTCACATAGTGTCTGACGACCAGTGAGGAAGATAGGAACGAATGGTATACTAGGAGCACATGGAGACAACCAGGAGTACGTGGAGACAACATTGATACCAGGTTAGAGGAGAGGACAGGCTACCAACCCCGTCATAAGAACATCTCGTCAAACTCACCTAGGCGTGCTTGCTCGGGGTGAGCTGACGGTAGGTACCCCTCTCAAGAGTAGTGGAAACCGGGCCATAGAGGGGCCGTTTTGCATTTTTCGACGGCCCCTCTATGGCCCGGGTTTTTTTCGTTACATTAGGCTTTGGCCCCCTCTATGGCCCGGGTGTTTTTCGTTACATTAGGCTTTGGCACCTCTATGGCCCGGGTGTTTATCGTTACATTAGGCTTTGGCCCCTCTATGGCCCGGGTGTTTATCGTTACATTAGGCTTTGGCCCCTCTATGGCCCGGGTGTTTATCGTTACATTAGGTTTTGGCCCCTCTATGGCCCGGGTGTTTTTCGTTACATTAGGCTTTGGCCCCTCTATGGCCCGGGTTTTTTTTCGTTACATTAGGCTTTGGCCCCTCTATGGCCCGGGTGTTTATCGTTACATTAGGTTTTGGCCCCTCTATGGCCCGGGTTTTTTTTCGTTACATTAGGCTTTGGCCCCTCTATGGCCCGGGTTTTTTTTCGTTACATTAGGCTTTGGCCCCTCTATGGCATACCCGTTTTTAGTTACCCCATCGCCCCTTGCACAGCCATCGCTAATGGTTAATGACATAACCAGGTAGCCTCTCAATGTCCTTGCACAGGTACAATCAAGAGGATTAAAAGGTCCTGACTTGGCGTACCCGTTTTTAGTTACCTCTGGTAGTGATAGCTTTATAGTTCATGAATCCATTCAGTCACACCTCCATCATGTCACCCCTATTTCTTCTTCACCTTTCTAGAGATTGTAAATTAAGCTTTGTTAATCTTTATTCGGAGATTGCTTATTGAGCATATATCATCTTCGTTCTTTGAACATATAAAATTTTCGTTGACGGGGATTAAAAGGCTCGCTTCTGGCATACCCAAATTTCGTCACCCCAGTGACCCATGCACAGGCATCGCTAATGGTCAATGACGTCACCAGCTAGCCGCTCAGCGTTCCTGCACAGGCACGATCAAGGGGATTAAAAAGCCGGTCTATGAGTCGTGTGTTTTGTGATACAACAGTAACCCTGATACCTAATGTAAAATACGATCATCCCTAGTCTATTTTAAATTTCCTATTTACTTCCAACTATCCTCCATTGCAAAAGGGGGAGCAACACAAAGCATGAACTACCATGTATCTCAGCGTTCATCCCTGTAACTGAACCAGTATTTACCCAGGTCTTTTTTCCTAAATGTAAAACTTATCCAATTTATTCCTGTTCTGTTTCATGATGATACGTTTAATAGGTTATTAATATCCACCTTTACTATGTCCATTCAGTCACACCTCTATCATGTCACCCCTACTTCTTCTTCTTCATCTTTCTAGAGAATGTAATTTGAGCTTTGACAATCTTTCTTGAAGGATCGTTTATTTCTCATAGGGCAAAATAAAAACCGCTATCAGTCATTTATATGAAAAAACAGGGCCCTGGGCATTGGCGATTTCAATGCAAGTTCAGTAGTAATCCAATATTGTCCCTAACCATATACACGTCTCACATTCGCTCAAAACATACCTCCCACATCTTACTGTAGCATATAACAAATCAAAATATTCATTCAGTAAATGCAAGCCTCTCATGTTTTGAAATAAGGCCTTCTGCAGTTACCTTCTTTTGTGACGTCATCATCCCTAATGCGGCGCAAGGCGCCAACGTTCTAAATGCGGATCCCAGGAGGTTCACACATAAGTGTGAACTCTTAATCAAGCTTAATACCTCAACTGTACTCTGTGCTTCATCAGAGTTGATATTCGGCTACATTGGCTCGTATTTTCACTCATTGCTCCTATTTTCTGTTATTCATAAATCCTATCAAACCATCCAAACCTAACTTGTTATATATAACAAACAAATACATTCTACAGACCAGTTGTTGTTGTTGTTTAGTGACATCACAAAAGCGACCTCAGGTATAGGGATAAGGTATTGATGGCCATTAGCATATAAGTGTCAAGGTATTACAGCACCTGACTGGTCAACTATGTGTGACGTCACCAGATAACCAATGCAACCTTTAGCGTCCTACTGGCATGTGAATTTGATATTATTATTCAAAAATGACTAGACAATCCATCCCCACCTAACCTAATCAGAGGTTTAAGAATATACATTTTAATTATCCACAACTGTAATCATTATTCGGTGATAAGTGCAAAAGTATAACAGCAACCCAAATGTACGATTCTACAAAAAATTGCGGTATGACATCTGGCAGCATTGTAGGTGAGCTGAACATAAGAATAAAGGTAACTGCAGAAGTCCTATTGGCCCACACGAGGCTCCTATATATCTCCACCCAATCTCATTCATATTCATGTCCACCCTATGCTTAAAACAACCAAGGGATCCACTTAAGGTATTAGTTTACAATAATAGTTTTAATAAATAGCTGTCATTCTAGTTTTATACACAACAGCAATTATGAAACCCTATAGCTAGATATTGTACTGTAATCCACAAGTAGCTACCACACATCTGGCAGCACATCGGATTATTAGCTATGTTGATAGGCTAGTCAACTGTCCTCACATCCATCAAATAGCTATCCAAATGTCGCACCTCAATTCATCCATCTAGCAACTTAGCTGGATGCTAGTCACTATATTCATAACCTAATCATTTCTACACCTCAAAAATAAAAAATCCTAGTTTCTAAACCAACACTCGCAAATACATGCATACATACCTACACATACTCCACAACCCATACATTCATAGAGAATAGCCTAGTTTTTTGCCACCATTTCCCCCATTAATCAGATGTGATTTATGCCATACACAGAAAATGCAGCAGTTACACGCCAAATATGCCATTTATGCACAAAATATATTATTTACACTCAAAATATACCATCACACAAAAATATATAACATTTACATACGAAATATGTCAGTTGCACACAAAAATATACCATTTACACAATATTGCAATATTTGAGTATGACATTTACACAGAGTATGGTATTTGCACAAATATATCAAAATGCTTATGCATTTAGACAATAAAAAATGCGCTTTCACTAAAATTCCACAATTCCACATACATAATTTTCACAAAATACTCATACATTGTCTCATAAACCAAAATACACTTACATCATTAAGGTCTATTTTCTCAGATTACAGAGCTTACACAAATACACAATTTGCACACAAAAATACAGTTGCACCAGTTCCACTTCAACAAATTAAAAACACAACTTGCATAAATGCACTATTAGCACAAAAATTATTATAAAACATTCCTGTTGGTCAGGAAATTGTAGATCCATCTGATTATTTTTCCGGTAATTCCTTTTGAACGCATTTTATGTGCAATAACACCATGGTCACATTTATCAAAAGCTTTTGCGAAATCTGTGTAAATTACATCAGCGTTTTGTTTGTCTTCCATAGCATCTAATGCCATATCATAGTGGTCCAGCAACTGCGACAGGCAAGAGCGCCCTGTTCTGAAACCATGTTGTCCGGGGTTATGGAGACGCTGTGATTCCATGTATTTTGTGATCTTACTTCTTAGCACTCTCTCAAATTTTTTTGTGATGTGCGATGTTAGTGCTATCGGTCTGTAATTTTTTGCCTCTACCTTATTTCCTCTTTTATGAAGTGGTGCTATCTCTGCTGTTTTTAGTATATCAGGAATAACGCCAGTATCTAGGCTTTGTCTCCAAAGAATGTGAAGGGCCTGCGATAGTGTTTTTTTACAGTTCTTGATGAATATGGAGTTCCAAGAATCCGGGCCAGGTGCAGAGTGTATAGGCATACTGTTTATGGCTTCTTCAAAATCCAGTGGGGATAGGGTGACGTCTGATATATGATTTGATGTTGATATCATATCCAGGAAAAATTCATTTGGGTTATCAATCTTTAGTTTAGTTCTGACCTAAACCTAAGAGGTTTAGTTCTGGGTCTATATTTGTTTGTATAAAAAGGTTGGTTGTAGGAAAACAAGGCAAAAAAGGCATTTACAAAATAAAAAAAAAATTATATAAAAGGGGGGGAAAGATATAAATATATACTAAGACTATACAAGACAAACACAAAATGAACAAAAAAATGAAAAATGAGGTAGATTGCTTACAAGTACTCTCAGGTACACTGTAAGTAATAATTTGCGTTTTGAGACACAGGCAAAGCCAGGAGTAAAATTGAGTAAGGGAGTATGGTGAGGCTAGGTAACCTAGGTAATTAATAATGAAAGCAAAGAAAAAAGTTGAATAATAAACATGAGCAAACTTATCTAATGATTATTCTGATTCTGATTCTGCTATTGAGTTCAATAGGTTCTTCTCTTCCATTGGTTCATCCCTTGCAAATGATATTCCATCTTCCAGTACTGACATTAAGGACTATCTTACAGGTAACTATCCACAGTCTCTGTACCTAAAGCCTATTAACTCCACTGACGTCAATGAGATAATCCTTTCCCTTAAAACCAAGTCTGGTGCCCTTGAGGAGATACCAACTTTAATTTACAAAAAAGCCTCCAGATCTTTAGCCCCTGCTATTGCTTTGCTCTTCAACAAGTCACTTGAACTCCAAACCTTTCCAGATATTCTAAAAAAAGCGAGAGTAACGCCTGTCCACAAATGTGGTGATCCCACAGATGTTAACAACTACAGACCTATATCAATCCTGCCAAACTTGTCAAAAAATTTTGAAAAACTAATCTATAAGCAGCTTTACTCATATCTAGCCAAACTCAATATACTTAGCCCTGGCCAATATGGCTTCAGACCCAAAAAAAGCACTAACGATGCACTTATTAGTATGCTTAACTCGATTCATACAGCTCTTGATAAAAAGGAGTTCCCTGTTGGGTTATTTGTGGACCTGCGTAAAGCTTTTGATACTGTCAACCACCAAAACCTTCTTCTTAAATTACATCATTATGGAGTCAGAGGACACTCCCTACAATACCTCGAATCCTACCTTACTGACAGGCTCCAATATGTTTCTGTGAATAATACAATTTCTCCCACCCTACCCATAAACATTGGTGTTCCTCAGGGCAGCATACTTGGCCCTCTCCTCTTTCTCATCTACATTAATGACCTTCCAAATGCCTCCCAACACCTCAAACCAATTCTATTTGCTGACGACACAACCTTCATTTACTCCAGTCCTGACCCCCTTGCTCTAAATGCCACAGTAAATACTGAGCTAAATAAAGTCCATCTTTGGCTAACTGCCAACAAACTCACCCTTAACATTGACAAAACTTTCTATATTCTGTTTGGCAATAAATCCTCTAATCAAATAAATCTCAAAATAAACAATACCCAAATTTGTAACAAATTAGATGGCAAATTCCTTGGCATTCTCATTGACCACAAGCTGAATTTCCAGGGACACATTCTAAATATATCAAAAAAAGTTTCAAAAACTGTGGGCATTCTTACTAAGATCAGATATTATGTACCACGCCCTGCCCTGGTGACTCTCTATTACTCCCTTATCTATCCATATCTCAACTATGGTATTTGTGCTTGGGGTTCTACTACCCAAAATCACTTACGTCCTCTAATTACCCAACACAAAGCTGCTATTAGAACAATATCCAACTCTGGCCCCAGACATCACTCGGTACCCCTACTCAAATCTCTGAATATGTTAGACATTAAGTCACTGCACATTCTCTCATGTGTATTATACATATATAAAACGCTAAACTATAATGCCAATCCTGATCTCAAAAGCTTCATAGAAGGTTGTAACAGAACCCATGAGCACCACACCAGAAATAAATACAGTTTTGATATTCCTAGAGTACGACTTAATCGAACTAGAAATGCTCTACAAATCAAGGGGCCCAGAATGTGGAATGACCTTCCCAACCATGTTAAAGACTGTACCTCTCTCAACCAGTTTAAGATAAAAACTAAACACTACCTAATAAATTCCCTGTAACCTACCTCACTCCTCTATTGTCAACCCATGTCTGTTATTTTCTTTTTTTAATCAACACTGTTTGTCAACCTATTGTATTTGTGCTGCTTTTTCAGTCATGTTCCCCCTTTTTTTTTATCTTTATTTGTATTTGTTCTCAACACTTTTTATTCTTTATGCTCAATTAGTATTAAGTTCTAGATATTAATGTTTTTCTTGCCCGAAACGCATTGCGTAATAGTGGCTTTAGGCATTGTATGTACTAGCTCTATCTATATATCAATCCATTAATGTAACATCACTTGTATGTATATACCTTACCTGAATAAACATATTTATATTTATATATTTATTTATTAACTAAAAATGGTTTAGTTATGATCCTATAATTAATAAGAACTAAAGAAAATATTAATGCACTCAATAAATTAATCCAATAAATGACTAATATAAATTTGTAACGTACGATTATGTTACATTGTTGGGGTAGATTAGATACACAGTGTTTAGTGAGTTTCTTATTTATTTAGTAGTCCTGGATACAGCAGTGTCGTAGACGTTGAGACGGAGCTTGGAGCAGAGCAGAGAGCTGCGTGTGGCCGGAGTCATGGAGCTCTATGGGGGAGAGCTTTGTAGCTCGATGCTGTCCTAGTCTGCTGCCTGTTCTGTGTCGAATCTGTAGTGTCTTAGAGACGATTATAACTGCCTACGCCAAGTGCTACATTGTTGACTGTAGAAATTGTACTGTTCGCTATTTCGATTGATTGATTGATGAAGATTAAACCACCCAAAAGGTGGCACGGCATGAATAGCCCGTAAGTGATGGCCCTTTTAAACCATTACCAGTATCAAGAGCTGATACTGGAGATCTGTGGAGGTGCGAATGCACATTGCGTGACGGGAGATGTCTCCTGTGTCGCTATTCCAATTGATAAACATTAAGCCACCCAAAAGGTAGCACGGACATGAATAGCCCGTAAGTGGTGAAACTTTTGAGCCATTACCAGTATCAATAGATGATACTGGAGATCTGTGGAGGTGCGACTGTACCCTGCGTGACGGGAGATGTCTCCCGTCTGTCGCTATTCTTCATATCGCTTGCTTATATGGTGACTACACCTCAGCTCCCTCCAACAAGATGAGAAGAGTATTACCTGTAATTGGGGAAAGGATTGTAGCTTTTGTAATTAGTGCTAATTAGTTATGCTATTAAGATAATACTCTACACTCTCACTAATAACATACACTCTATGCAAATAAAGGGACCCAGTCTATGGAACTCACTCCCTAATGAATTGAAAAGCTGTCCAACTTTTGCATCATTCAAAAACAAAACTAAAAAGTACCTAATTTCATCTTCATAGTTTTTTACCTTGTTGCTTTCAAATTGCACTGTATCTATTGCTACCCAATCTCACAATCTTTATGTACCCAATCCGAACATCTTTACGATTGTGATCATTGCTGTCTTCTTATATGGTGCCTATTAATCTTGTTTAAATTACCAATCAAGCTGTCAATGTAATCAATCAGAGCTTTAATATACCAATGTGCTTTAATATACTTACTAATCTCTCTCATCCCATTTTTGTCTTGCAATGTATCTGTTATCATTTTATTAATTCTGCTTGAATTTACCTACTTAAAATTATCTGTTAGATTAAGGACCTGCCCGAAACGCTGCTCTTACTAGTGGCTTTACAAGATTGAAAATACTATGCTATGTATTCTCACAAACCCAATGTACCTTCTTGTATATAAATAAATAAATAAATAATGAGATAATGGAGCGAGTATAAGAACACTGCTATCCAAAGCGGTGGGTTTTCTGATGGAAGAAAACGTAGGTCTGTGGAGATGCGTCTAACCGCCCAACCTGTGCGCGCAACTGCCAGTGTTTATATAAGCTTTGTCTGCAGTCTGGTGGGTCCCTGTTCGCGCTACGCACGCAGCTGCTTCACTAATGAAATTGACACTCCAAGACTGAACTCATCGGCGCCTATTAAGGCAGTTTCTTAGGCTAGCTATTCAACTCTAGCATGCATTCGGAAGCCAACATACGATGGAGTTAGTTAGTTTAGTTCATTTATTATGCACCCCATACCCATCCCATGGGCGGTAGTGGAAAGGGTTATAGAGACACATAATGGGCTCAGGGACTGAACCCCACAATTCATTTAGCTAAGCAAGTTACAATCTTGATGAGCTAGTTACAAAATTCAATATAAGTCGTCACATCAACAATGGGTTCAAGATCGACCTCAAGTACAGGTTCTAAATTAAGCAACTGACATATGTCCTATGTCCTAACATAGAGGACATCAACCTAGCAGTGCAATCTTTTCTTCAAAAAACTCTTAGCCTTTATAATACCCACTGTCCTATGCTTACAAAATAAGTCACAACCAAAAGGCTTAACAATCCCTGGCTTACAAAGGGAATATTTAAATCTATTAATAAAAAACATGACCTTGAGAAGAAGTATAGGTTAGGAATTGTCTCCAAAGAATTCTCAAAGAATTACTCATTATTGCTATCTAAGATAATTAGACGAGCCAAAACTAAATACTACAAAGATAAATTTACCCAAATAAAGAGCAACATTAAACAAACTTGGAGAACAATTTCACAAATATTGGGATCAAAGAAGTCTTTAAATAACAAACCAACTCTCCTGTCTAATAACGATGGTCAGCTTTCAGCCTCTGATTCTGCTATTGAGTTCAATAGTGTGGTGTTTGTGTGTTACTGAGGAAGTCTTGGTTGTAGGGTTGATGTAAAGTCATGACTTGGTTACTGACTTTAATACTTAATATGATTACATGACTGGTAGCTACCAAGCTTAGCGGGCGTCCTGTACGCTCTCCTGTTTACCTCCAATCTCTCTCTCTGGCGTCCCAGCCGCCGCACATAGAAAACGGATGGTACCATTTTCTGTGAACATGACATCCCTCCTTTTCTTTAAAAAGAATGAATACAGGATGTCTACCATGCTTGTAGCACAAAGCAAAGTTATTGACACAAAGTAAGTTATTACCATATCAAGAGATACTGCATACATTTAACATTAATTAAGCACACAAAGAATTTAAACAACTTAATCTTTTCCACAAAGGATTTCAATGTTAAAAATACATATGCAATGTTAAACAAACATGAAAGAAACTGTACTACAAAGTTACAAAATATTGAATGAGATATCTGCATTATTCAAACAATATTAAATTTAGTTTAGCACAATAAGTAAATTCTTTTCATTACATAGGAACACAATTAATCATCAAATCGTGTAGGGCGTTTAACATGACGTTTAGGACGAGAGTCCTTAAATGCAATAACATCCCTTGATGAATTGTTTGTCGGGTTATAACTATTTTTTTCTTTTTCTTTTGCACGACTTTGCACTTCATCATTTTCTACACTAGTTGGAATCACTTTGAAATAAGCCATATTACGTGTTATACTATGATCTCTATTACTAGCTGTTACCATAGTTCCTTTTACACTAATCACTTTATATGGTTTTGTATCATACGGCATATCTAACTTTCCCTCTTTTTTCTTTTTAACGAGAACAGTGTCACCAACCTTTATGAACTGTTCCTTTGCACGTTGATCATGAGCAATTTTCATCTTGCCCTTGGCTAGTGCATCCTTCTGAGCGAGACGTTTATCCGTTACCTCGGCTGGCATGACGGGTAGTGCGATTCTCATAGGACGTCCAAATAAAAGTTCGCCAGGCGACTTGCCCAGTGTTCCATGCGGTGTTGCACGGTAGTTCCTGAGAAAAGCATACATAGCTTGTTTCCAGGATCGTCCTTCGGCATGAGCACAGCGTACCGCTTTCATGAGAGGTTGCATGAATCTCTCAACTTCTCCATTTGCTTGAGGATGTAGTGGCATCACACGGCGGTGTTTGAATCCAATATGCTCAGCAAAGTTGACAAAGTCTTGTCCATTGAATGGCGGTCCATTGTCTGTCTTGACAACTTCAGGAATGCCAAAGTTTGAAAAGATCTTGTCAAGTTTCGGGATGACGGCCTTTGCAGATGTGGAATTGATGATTTCTACTTCTGGATAACGTGAGTGATCATCAATGACTACCATCAAGTACTCTCCAGTTGGTAGCGGTCCGCAGAAGTCCATCGATACTTCCGTCCATGGTGCAGCAGGTAGTGGTGAAGGTTGTAGAGGTGTTGGTCTTGAAGTATCCACTGCAGCTTGGCAAGGGACACAGGCATCATGCATATCCTTTGCTTGACGATCAATGCCAGGAAACCACACCTTTTCTCTTAGCAGCTGTTTCGTCCTAACAAGACCTTGGTGTCCTTGATGTGCAAGCTTCAGAGCACGTTGCTGGAGAACAGCTGGAATCACGATACGAGTACCTCGCAGCACAGTGTCGCGTTGTTGCGTAACACTTAATTCTGTCTGGATGCGTTCAAGTGCTTTGAATGCATCTTGGTCAACTCCTGAGGGTGGGATGCGTGGAAACTTTTTCTTAGTCAATGCATCCACTGTTGCTTGCAGAGTTGGGTCCTCTAGGGTTGCAGTACGGATTTCATCAAGAGTAAGAGCCTTAGGGACTGCATCACAGGTTACAGAGTGTACATATTCCTCGGCAACTTGCTGATGCTTGGTGATGGTGAAACTGTTTGCAGGATGTCGACTGATGTAATCAGCGGGATTGCCTGCACCCGGCTTGTATTTCACCGTAAAGTTGTATGGTTGCAGACGAAGAGCCCATCTCTCAATGCGAGCTGGTGGTTTGGACTTTGGATTATTGAAGATGGTCTCCAACGGTTTGTGGTCAGTGACTATCGTGGTGAAGGGTGCACCAAGCAGATACACATTGAAGTGTTCACAGCCCCATACAAGAGCAAGAGCTTCCTTCTCTGTCTGACTGTATCGTTGCTCAACATCTGTGAGAGAACGGCTGGCGTAGGCAATTACTACTCTGGAATCTGGTTGACCAGGTTTGTGTTGGGCTAAAACAGCACCTAATCCAACAGGACTAGCATCCACCGTTAACTCAGTGTCCATTGATGGATCAAAGTATGCAGCAGTCGCATTCTCTACTAGTGCATCTTTCACAGCATCAAATGCATTTTGCTCGATATCGCTCCAGTACCATGATGCATTTTTCTTCAGGAGCTCACGTAGAGGCTTTGTAATGGTAGCAAAATCTGGAATGAAGCGAGAACAGTAGTTTGCCATTCCCAGAAAACTATGTACTTCAGTGGACGTTGAAGGAGGTGCAGCATTCTTGATATCTGCAACTTTCTTAGGATCTGGAGACAGACCTTTGTCACTAAGTACATGTCCAAAGAATTCAATTTTATGTTGATTGAACTCACACTTTGCTCGGCTTAACGTCAAATTCTTTTCTCGTAAGCGTTGCAATGTTGCACGAAGAGCTTTGTCGTGTTCAGCTTGGGTACGGCCATAAACAATGATGTCATCAGACATGTTGTCAGCATTAGGTATGTCTTGCAATACCTGGCTGATGATGTGCTGGAATACCTCGGCAGCACTGTTAATACCAAAACTCAGGCGCTTGTACCTATACAGACCTCGATGTGTCGTAAACGTTGTGATGAATCGACTCTCCTCATCAAGTTCAAGCTGATGATAGCCCTTGTTAAAATCTAACTTGCTGAATACAGTTGCACCATTCAAGCGGTAGATCATATCATCTACAGTCGGTGTAGGATGGCGTTCACGCATTATTGCCTTGTTGGGAACACGCATGTCCACACAAATGCGTATCTCATCTGGATTCTTCGGCTTTGGTGGAGTGACAATTAGGCTTACCCATGGTGTTGGGCCTGTTACTGGTTCAATGGTACACAAATACACAATTTGCACACAAAAATACAGTTGCACCAGTTCCACTTCAACAAATTAAAAACACAACTTGCATAAATGCACTATTAGCACAAAAATTATTATAAAACATTCCTGTTGGTCAGGAAATTGTAGATCCATCTGATTATTTTTCCGGTAATTCCTTTTGAACGCATTTTATGTGCAATAACACCATGGTCACATTTATCAAAAGCTTTTGCGAAATCTGTGTAAATTACATCAGCGTTTTGTTTGTCTTCCATAGCATCTAATGCCATATCATAGTGGTCCAGCAACTGCGACAGGCAAGAGCGCCCTGTTCTGAAACCATGTTGTCCGGGGTTATGGAGACGCTGTGATTCCATGTATTTTGTGATCTTACTTCTTAGCACTCTCTCAAATTTTTTTGTGATGTGCGATGTTAGTGCTATCGGTCTGTAATTTTTTGCCTCTACCTTATTTCCTCTTTTATGAAGTGGTGCTATCTCTGCTGTTTTTAGTATATCAGGAATAACGCCAGTATCTAGGCTTTGTCTCCAAAGAATGTGAAGGGCCTGCGATAGTGTTTTTTTACAGTTCTTGATGAATATGGAGTTCCAAGAATCCGGGCCAGGTGCAGAGTGTATAGGCATACTGTTTATGGCTTCTTCAAAATCCAGTGGGGATAGGGTGACGTCTGATATATGATTTGATGTTGATATCATATCCAGGAAAAATTCATTTGGGTTATCAATCTTTAGTTTAGTTCTGACCTAAACCTAAGAGGTTTAGTTCTGGGTCTATATTTGTTTGTATAAAAAGGTTGGTTGTAGGAAAACAAGGCAAAAAAGGCATTTACAAAATAAAAAAAAATTATATAAAAGGGGGGGAAAGATATAAATATATACTAAGACTATACAAGACAAACACAAAATGAACAAAAAAATGAAAATTGAGGTAGATTGCTTACAAGTACTCTCAGGTACACTGTAAGTAATAATTTGCGTTTTGAGACACAGGCAAAGCCAGGAGTAAAATTGAGTAAGGGAGTATGGTGAGGCTAGGTAACCTAGGTAATTAATAATGAAAGCAAAGAAAAAAGTTGAATAATAAACATGGGCAAACTTATCTAATGATTATTCTGATTCTGATTCTGCTATTGAGTTCAATAGGTTCTTCTCTTCCATTGGTTCATCCCTTGCAAATGATATTCCATCTTCCAGTACTGACATTAAGGACTATCTTACAGGTAACTATCCACAGTCTCTGTACCTAAAGCCTATTAACTCCACTGACGTCAATGAGATAATCCTTTCCCTTAAAACCAAGTCTGGTGCCCTTGAGGAGATACCAACTTTAATTTACAAAAAAGCCTCCAGATCTTTAGCCCCTGCTATTGCTTTGCTCTTCAACAAGTCACTTGAACTCCAAACCTTTCCAGATATTCTAAAAAAAGCGAGAGTAACGCCTGTCCACAAATGTGGTGATCCCACAGATGTTAACAACTACAGACCTATATCAATCCTGCCAAACTTGTCAAAAAATTTTGAAAAACTAATCTATAAGCAGCTTTACTCATATCTAGCCAAACTCAATATACTTAGCCCTGGCCAATATGGCTTCAGACCCAAAAAAAGCACTAACGATGCACTTATTAGTATGCTTAACTCGATTCATACAGCTCTTGATAAAAAGGAGTTCCCTGTTGGGTTATTTGTGGACCTGCGTAAAGCTTTTGATACTGTCAACCACCAAAACCTTCTTCTTAAATTACATCATTATGGAGTCAGAGGACACTCCCTACAATACCTCGAATCCTACTTTACTGACAGGCTCCAATATGTTTCTGTGAATAATACAATTTCTCCCACCCTACCCATAAACATTGGTGTTCCTCAGGGCAGCATACTTGGCCCTCTCCTCTTTCTCATCTACATTAATGACCTTCCAAATGCCTCCCAACACCTCAAACCAATTCTATTTGCTGACGACACAACCTTCATTTACTCCAGTCCTGACCCCCTTGCTCTAAATGCCACAGTAAATACTGAGCTAAATAAAGTCCATCTTTGGCTAACTGCCAACAAACTCACCCTTAACATTGACAAAACTTTCTATATTCTGTTTGGCAATAAATCCTCTAATCAAATAAATCTCAAAATAAACAATACCCAAATTTGTAACAAATTAGATGGCAAATTCCTTGGCATTCTCATTGACCACAAGCTGAATTTCCAGGGACACATTCTAAATATATCAAAAAAAGTTTCAAAAACTGTGGGCATTCTTACTAAGATCAGATATTATGTACCACGCCCTGCCCTGGTGACTCTCTATTACTCCCTTATCTATCCATATCTCAACTATGGTATTTGTGCTTGGGGTTCTACTACCCAAAATCACTTACGTCCTCTAATTACCCAACACAAAGCTGCTATTAGAACAATATCCAACTCTGGCCCCAGACATCACTCGGTACCCCTACTCAAATCTCTGAATATGTTAGACATTAAGTCACTGCACATTCTCTCATGTGTATTATACATATATAAAACGCTAAACTATAATGTCAATCCTGATCTCAAAAGCTTCATAGAAGGTTGTAACAGAACCCATGAGCACCACACCAGAAATAAATACAGTTTTGATATTCCTAGAGTACGACTTAATCGAACTAGAAATGCTCTACAAATCAAGGGGCCCAGAATGTGGAATGATCTTCCCAACCATGTTAAAGACTGTACCTCTCTCAACCAGTTTAAGATAAAAACTAAACACTACCTAATAAATTCCCTGTAACCTACCTCACTCCTCTATTGTCAACCCATGTCTGTTATTTTCTTTTTTTAATCAACACTGTTTGTCAACCTATTGTATTTGTGCTGCTTTTTCAGTCATGTTCCCCCTTTTTTTTTATCTTTATTTGTATTTGTTCTCAACACTTTTTATTCTTTATGCTCAATTAGTATTAAGTTCTAGATATTAATGTTTTTCTTGCCCGAAACGCATTGCGTAATAGTGGCTTTAGGCATTGTATGTACTAGCTCTATCTATATATCAATCCATTAATGTAACATCACTTGTATGTATATACCTTACCTGAATAAACATATTTATATTTATATATTTATTTATTAACTAAAAATGGTTTAGTTATGATCCTATAATTAATAAGAACTAAAGAAAATATTAATGCACTCAATAAATTAATCCAATAAATGACTAATATAAATTTGTAACGTACGATTATGTTACATTGTTGGGGTAGATTAGATACACAGTGTTTAGTGAGTTTCTTATTTATTTAGTAGTCCTGGATACAGCAGTGTCGTAGACGTTGAGACGGAGCTTGGAGCAGAGCAGAGAGCTGCGTGTGGCCGGAGTCATGGAGCTCTATGGGGGAGAGCTTTGTAGCTCGATGCTGTCCTAGTCTGCTGCCTGTTCTGTGTCGAATCTGTAGTGTCTTAGAGACGATTATAACTGCCTACGCCAAGTGCTACATTGTTGACTGTAGAAATTGTACTGTTCGCTATTTCGATTGATTGATTGATGAAGATTAAACCACCCAAAAGGTGGCACGGCATGAATAGCCCGTAAGTGATGGCCCTTTTAAACCATTACCAGTATCAAGAGCTGATACTGGAGATCTGTGGAGGTGCGAATGCACATTGCGTGACGGGAGATGTCTCCTGTGTCGCTATTCCAATTGATAAACATTAAGCCACCCAAAAGGTAGCACGGACATGAATAGCCCGTAAGTGGTGAAACTTTTGAGCCATTACCAGTATCAATAGATGATACTGGAGATCTGTGGAGGTGCGACTGTACCCTGCGTGACGGGAGATGTCTCCCGTCTGTCGCTATTCTTCATATCGCTTGCTTATATGGTGACTACACCTCAGCTCCCTCCAACAAGATGAGAAGAGTATTACCTGTAATTGGGGAAAGGATTGTAGCTTTTGTAATTAGTGCTAATTAGTTATGCTATTAAGATAATACTCTACACTCTCACTAATAACATACACTCTATGCAAATAAAGGGACCCAGTCTATGGAACTCACTCCCTAATGAATTGAAAAGCTGTCCAACTTTTGCATCATTCAAAAACAAAACTAAAAAGTACCTAATTTCATCTTCATAGTTTTTTACCTTGTTGCTTTCAAATTGCACTGTATCTATTGCTACCCAATCTCACAATCTTTATGTACCCAA
Source organism: Procambarus clarkii (assembly GCF_040958095.1). Classification (NCBI taxonomy): domain Eukaryota; kingdom Metazoa; phylum Arthropoda; class Malacostraca; order Decapoda; family Cambaridae; genus Procambarus; species Procambarus clarkii. The sequence continues at coordinate 34,772,507 of NC_091179.1, forward strand.
TCCGAACATCTTTACGATTGTGATCATTGCTGTCTTCTTATATGGTGCCTATTAATCTTGTTTAAATTACCAATCAAGCTGTCAATGTAATCAATCAGAGCTTTAATATACCAATGTGCTTTAATATACTTACTAATCTCTCTCATCCCATTTTTGTCTTGCAATGTATCTGTTATCATTTTATTAATTCTGCTTGAATTTACCTACTTAAAATTATCTGTTAGATTAAGGACCTGCCCGAAACGCTGCTCTTACTAGTGGCTTTACAAGATTGAAAATACTATGCTATGTATTCTCACAAACCCAATGTACCTTCTTGTATATAAATAAATAAATAAATAATGAGATAATGGAGCGAGTATAAGAACACTGCTATCCAAAGCGGTGGGTTTTCTGATGGAAGAAAACGTAGGTCTGTGGAGATGCGTCTAACCGCCCAACCTGTGCGCGCAACTGCCAGTGTTTATATAAGCTTTGTCTGCAGTCTGGTGGGTCCCTGTTCGCGCCACGCACGCAGCTGCTTCACTAATGAAATTGACACTCCAAGACTGAACTCATCGGCGCCTATTAAGGCAGTTTCTTAGGCTAGCTATTCAACTCTAGCATGCATTCGGAAGCCAACATACGATGGAGTTAGTTAGTTTAGTTCATTTATTATGCACCCCATACCCATCCCATGGGCGGTAGTGGAAAGGGTTATAGAGACACATAATGGGCTCAGGGACTGAACCCCACAATTCATTTAGCTAAGCAAGTTACAATCTTGATGAGCTAGTTACAAAATTCAATATAAGTCGTCACATCAACAATGGGTTCAAGATCGACCTCAAGTACAGGTTCTAAATTAAGCAACTGACATATGTCCTATGTCCTAACATAGAGGACATCAACCTAGCAGTGCAATCTTTTCTTCAAAAAACTCTTAGCCTTTATAATACCCACTGTCCTATGCTTACAAAACAAGTCACAACCAAAAGGCTTAACAATCCCTGGCTTACAAAGGGAATATTTAAATCTATTAATAAAAAACATGACCTTGAGAAGAAGTATAGGTTAGGAATTGTCTCCAAAGAATTCTCAAAGAATTACTCATTATTGCTATCTAAGATAATTAGACGAGCCAAAACTAAATACTACAAAGATAAATTTACCCAAATAAAGAGCAACATTAAACAAACTTGGAGAACAATTTCACAAATATTGGGATCAAAGAAGTCTTTAAATAACAAACCAACTCTCCTGTCTAATAACGATGGTCAGCTTTCAGCCTCTGATTCTGCTATTGAGTTCAATAGTGTGGTGTTTGTGTGTTACTGAGGAAGTCTTGGTTGTAGGGTTGATGTAAAGTCATGACTTGGTTACTGACTTTAATACTTAATATGATTACATGACTGGTAGCTACCAAGCTTGGCGGGCGTCCTGTACGCTCTCCTGTTTACCTCCAATCTCTCTCTCTGGCGTCCCAGCCGCCGCACATAGAAAACGGATGGTACCATTTTCTGTGAACATGACATCCCTCCTTTTCTTTAAAAAGAATGAATACAGGATGTCTACCATGCTTGTAGCACAAAGCAAAGTTATTGACACAAAGTAAGTTATTACCATATCAAGAGATACTGCATACATTTAACATTAATTAAGCACACAAAGAATTTAAACAACTTAATCTTTTCCACAAAGGATTTCAATGTTAAAAATACATATGCAATGTTAAACAAACATGAAAGAAACTGTACTACAAAGTTACAAAATATTGAATGAGATATCTGCATTATTCAAACAATATTAAATTTAGTTTAGCACAATAAGTAAATTCTTTTCATTACATAGGAACACAATTAATCATCAAATCGTGTAGGGCGTTTAACATGACGTTTAGGACGAGAGTCCTTAAATGCAATAACATCCCTTGATGAATTGTTTGTCGGGTTATAACTATTTTTTTTCTTTTTCTTTTGCACGACTTTGCACTTCATCATTTTCTATACTAGTTGGAATCACTTTGAAATAAGCCATATTACGTGTTATACTATGATCTCTATTACTAGCTGTTACCATAGTTCCTTTTACACTAATCACTTTATATGGTTTTGTATCATACGGCATATCTAACTTTCCCTCTTTTTTCTTTTTAACGAGAACAGTGTCACCAACCTTTATGAACTGTTCCTTTGCACGTTGATCATGAGCAATTTTCATCTTGCCCTTGGCTAGTGCATCCTTCTGAGCGAGACGTTTATCCGTTACCTCGGCTGGCATGACGGGTAGTGCGATTCTCATAGGACGTCCAAATAAAAGTTCGCCAGGCGACTTGCCCAGTGTTCCATGCGGTGTTGCACGGTAGTTCCTGAGAAAAGCATACATAGCTTGTTTCCAGGATCGTCCTTCGGCATGAGCACAGCGTACCGCTTTCATGAGAGGTTGCATGAATCTCTCAACTTCTCCATTTGCTTGAGGATGTAGTGGCATCACACGGCGGTGTTTGAATCCAATATGCTCAGCAAAGTTGACAAAGTCTTGTCCATTGAATGGCGGTCCATTGTCTGTCTTGACAACTTCAGGAATGCCAAAGTTTGAAAAGATCTTGTCAAGTTTCGGGATGACGGCCTTTGCAGATGTGGAATTGATGATTTCTACTTCTGGATAACGTGAGTGATCATCAATGACTACCATCAAGTACTCTCCAGTTGGTAGCGGTCCGCAGAAGTCCATCGATACTTCCGTCCATGGTGCAGCAGGTAGTGGTGAAGGTTGTAGAGGTGTTGGTCTTGAAGTATCCACTGCAGCTTGGCAAGGGACACAGGCATCATGCATATCCTTTGCTTGACGATCAATGCCAGGAAACCACACCTTTTCTCTTAGCAGCTGTTTCGTCCTAACAAGACCTTGGTGTCCTTGATGTGCAAGCTTCAGAGCACGTTGCTGGAGAACAGCTAGAATCACGATACGAGTACCTCGCAGCACAGTGTCGCGTTGTTGCGTAACACTTAATTCTGTCTGGATGCGTTCAAGTGCTTTGAATGCATCTTGGTCAACTCCTGAGGGTGGGATGCGTGGAAACTTTTTCTTAGTCAATGCATCCACTGTTGCTTGCAGAGTTGGGTCCTCTAGGGTTGCAGTACGGATTTCATCAAGAGTAAGAGCCTTAGGGACTGCATCACAGGTTACAGAGTGTACATATTCCTCGGCAACTTGCTGATGCTTGGTGATGGTGAAACTGTTTGCAGGATGTCGACTGATGTAATCAGCGGGATTGCCTGCACCCGGCTTGTATTTCACCGTAAAGTTGTATGGTTGCAGACGAAGAGCCCATCTCTCAATGCGAGCTGGTGGTTTGGACTTTGGATTATTGAAGATGGTCTCCAACGGTTTGTGGTCAGTGACTATCGTGGTGAAGGGTGCACCAAGCAGATACACATTGAAGTGTTCACAGCCCCATACAAGAGCAAGAGCTTCCTTCTCTGTCTGACTGTATCGTTGCTCAACATCTGTGAGAGAACGGCTGGCGTAGGCAATTACTACTCTGGAATCTGGTTGACCAGGTTTGTGTTGGGCTAAAACAGCACCTAATCCAACAGGACTAGCATCCACCGTTAACTCAGTGTCCATTGATGGATCAAAGTATGCAGCAGTCGCATTCTCTACTAGTGCATCTTTCACAGCATCAAATGCATTTTGCTCGATATCGCTCCAGTACCATGATGCATTTTTCTTCAGGAGCTCACGTAGAGGCTTTGTAATGGTAGCAAAATCTGGAATGAAGCGAGAACAGTAGTTTGCCATTCCCAGAAAACTATGTACTTCAGTGGACGTTGAAGGAGGTGCAGCATTCTTGATATCTGCAACTTTCTTAGGATCTGGAGACAGACCTTTGTCACTAAGTACATGTCCAAAGAATTCAATTTTATGTTGATTGAACTCACACTTTGCTCGGCTTAACGTCAAATTCTTTTCTCGTAAGCGTTGCAATGTTGCACGAAGAGCTTTGTCGTGTTCAGCTTGGGTACGGCCATAAACAATGATGTCATCAGACATGTTGTCAGCATTAGGTATGTCTTGCAATACCTGGCTGATGATGTGCTGGAATACCTCGGCAGCACTGTTAATACCAAAACTCAGGCGCTTGTACCTATACAGACCTCGATGTGTCGTAAACGTTGTGATGAATCGACTCTCTCATCAAGTTCAAGCTGATGATAGCCCTTGTTTAAATCTAACTTGCTGAATACAGTTGCACCATTCAAGCGGTAGATCATATCATCTACAGTCGGTGTAGGATGGCGTTCACGCATTATTGCCTTGTTGGGAACACGCATGTCCACACAAATGCGTATCTCATCTGGATTCTTCGGCTTTGGTGGAGTGACAATTAGGCTTACCCATGGTGTTGGGCCTGTTACTGGTTCAATGATATCTAGTTCTATCAGCCTATCCAGTTCGGCATCGACTTTCTTGCGAGTATGGAATGGTTGTCGGCGATGTGGTTGGGCAACTGGAATTACATCTGGGTTGATATGCAGATGTACTTTGCTATCAGTATAACAACCTATGGATTTAAATCGATCAGAGAATTCAGCAACAATACCATCAACATTGTTTGCAGATTCCACTGCTACAGCATTAGAAAGCTGAAGTAGCCCCAATTTGGTTGAAGTCTTGTAACTGAGTAAAGACTCCTTTGCATTCCTAACAACATGGAATGTAGTAATGAGCATTGCATTCTTTGACTTAATCTCTGCAGTTAAAGTTCCAATCACTGGCAAGGCTAACTTCGAAGCATAGGCAGTGGCTTTACCATTGTATTTTTCTAGCTTTGGGAACTGTTTTCTAAATTTTTCATAGTGGCACTCAGCAATGGTATCAATGTTTGATCCAGTGTCAATGAGAACCTTGAGACAAATACCAGCAATGTATACACATGTCTCTGGGTTGTTTGGAAGATCATTCCATTCTGTGATTGCTTGTACTCCATAAGTATAATCACATTCACTGTCATCTGAGACTGGTTGTAATGAAATGTTGTCTTGTACATTGTTAACATTCTTGATTTGAGGTGCAATATTGTGTTTACCACCTCGACCCCTATGACCTGATCCTCGTACAGTGCTTTTATTCATTGACTGTGGTTTCTTTAGTGCTGAACGACACATAGCACCAAAATGACCTAGTTTTCCACACTCATAGCACTTCTTACCTTGAGCAGGACAAACATTATCTTGGTGTGGGTAGTCTCCTCCACAATTGTAACATTTATTGTTGACACCCTCTGATGTGGGTCGTTGTGACTGCTTGAGCCTTGTTCCTTGACCCCAGTTGTGACGTGGTTCTCGGCTAAATTTACTGTTAGGTTTGCCATGATATCTTCTTTGATCACGGTGTCCTCCCTGAACCTTACGTACCTCATCACTGTTAGTAACAGTGGCAGCACCGTTATTGGCACTGCACTCCATGACACGAGCATCACGTGCAGCATCTTCCATTCGACGAGCAATATCCAGTATCTTGGTAAGAGAACTTTCATCATCAACAAGTTCTAGAGCTCTTCGACGGAGACGTGTAGATGTGCATGTTTCAATTATTTGCTGTTTGATTTCTTTGTCAACATCAGCAAACTCACAATGGGCTGCTAAACCCTGCAGACGTGTGTGGTATTGATCCACAGTTTCATTAGAGAGTTGTTTTGCTCTCCTGAAATGCATAATTTGCATTGCAGTATTTTGCCTTGGTTTGAAATGCTCTGTTAGTTTGGCTTTGGCAGTGTCATAATCTTTGGCACCACCAGTGTCTTTCAGTGTGTCAAAGATGTCACAAACTCTATCACCTGCATAATGATGTAGAAAGGCACGCTTTCTTTCAGCACTTTTGATGTCAGAAACTATCAACAAATTTTCAAACTTTTTAAGCCATTTGACCCACCTCTGTGACAGGTTTGTCTGATCACAGTCAGGATCAAATGCAGGAAACTGAGGTATATTTGCCATTTTTACTGAATAAATGTAACTTATCACTTAAATGTTCCTCAGAATATTAAACACTTACTGCACTGTATATGTTAGTCAAGAATTCACTGTAATTACTTTAATTTTGCAAAGCACACAAGCATTTTAATGCAAAAGTTCACAACAGTGCACAATACAGCAGCAACTGACTTCTTACCTAGCCCTTGTGTACATGTGTTGTTCCTACTCACAGCAGCAGCACAGCAGTTGGCACAGCAGTTGGTACAGCAGTTGGTACAGCAGCAGTTGGTGCAGCAGTTGGCACAGCAGCAGTTGGCACAGCAGCAGTTGGTACAGCAGCAGTTGGCACAGCAGCAGTTGGTACAGCAGCAGCACAGCAGTTGGTTCAGTGTGATGAATTTTGTAGCACGAAGCGTCGTTTCGTAACCAAAACATCAGGTTTTGTACACATCAAAGCGTCGTTTCGTACACAACGTCGGCAGATTCCTCAGTACTGTTTCTTCAGCATAGCTTGGGTAGCACACAGCTTGGGTAGCACACAGCATTGGTTAGCACACAGCATCGTTTAGCACACAGCATTGGTTAGCACACAGCATCGGTTAGCATACAGCATCGGGTATGGCGCTCACAGCTTCTCTTCCTCCTCCAGGCAGCATGCTTCTCCCTTGTGTTTGAAACTGAACAAATACCTGCGTTCACAGTTCATCCTCGTCGCCAATGTGGTGTTTGTGTGTTACTGAGGAAGTCTTGGTTGTAAGGTTGATGTAAAGTCATGACTTGGTTACTGACTTTAATACTTAATATGATTACATGACTGGTAGCTACCAAGCTTGGCGGGCGTCCTGTACGCTCTCCTGTTTACCTCCAATCTCTCTCTCTGGCGTCCCAGCCGCCGCACATAGAAAACGGATGGTACCATTTTCTGTGAACATGACAAATAGGTTCTTCTCTTCCATTGGTTCATCCCTTGCTAATGATATTCCATCTTCCAGTACTGACATTAAGGACTATCTTACAGGTAACTATCCACAGTCTCTGTACCTAAAGCCTATTAATTCCACTGACGTCAATGAGATAATCCTTTCCCTTAAAACCAAGTCTGGTGCCCTTGAGGAGATACCAACTTTAATCTACAAAAAAGCCTCCAGATCTTTAGCCCCTGCTATTGCTTTGCTCTTCAACCATTCACTTGAACTCCAATCCTTTCCAGATATTCTAAAAAAAAGCGAGAGTAACGCCTGTCCACAAATGTGGTGATCTCACAGATGTTAACAACTACAGACCTATATCAATCCTGCCAAACTCGTCAAAAAATTTTGAAAAACTAATCTATAAGCAGCTTTACTCATATCTAGCCAAACTCAATATACTTAGCCCTTGCCAATATGGCTTCAGGCCCAAAAAAAGCACTAACGATGCACTTATTAGTATGCTTAACTCGATTCATACAGCTCTTGATAGAAATGAGTTCCCTGTTGGGTTATTTATGGACCTGCGTAAAGCTTTCGATACTGTCAACCACCAAAACCTTCTTCTTAAATTACATCATTATGGTGTCAGAGGACACTCCCTACAATACCTCAAATCCTACCTTACTGACAGGCTCCAATGTGTTCCTGTGAATAATACAATTTCTCCCACCCTACCCATCAACATTGGTGTTCCCCAGGGCAGCATACTTGGCCCTCTCCTCTTTCTCATCTACATTAATGACCTTCCAAATGCCTCCCAACACCTCAAACCAATTCTATTTGCTGACGACACAACCTTCATTTACTCCAGTCCTGATCCCCTTGCTCTAAATGCCACAGTAAATACTGAGCTAAATAAAGTCCATCTGTGGCTAACTGCCAACAAACTCACCCTTAACATTGACAAAACTTTCTATATTCTGTTTGGCAATAAATCCTCTAATCAAATAAATCTCAAAATAAACAATACCCAAATTTGTAACAAATTAGATGGCAAATTCCTTGGCATTCTCATTGACCACAAGCTGAATTTCCATGGACACATTCTAAACATATCAAAAAAAAGTTTCAAAAACTGTGGGCATTCTTTCTAAGATCAGATATTATGTACCACGCCCTGCCCTGGTGACTCTCTATTACTCCCTTATCTATCCATATCTCAACTATGGTATTTGTGCTTGGGGCTCTACTACCCAAAATCACTTAAGTCCTCTAATTACTCAACACAAAGCTGCTATTAGGACAATATCCAATTCTGGCCCCAGACATCACTCGGTACTCCTACTCAAATCTCTGAATATGTTAGACATTAAGTCACTGCACATTCTCTCATGTGTATTATACATATATAAAACGCTAAACTATAATGCCAATCCTGATCTCAAAAGCTTCATAGAAGGTTGTAGCAGAACCCATGACCACCACACCAGAAATAAATACAGTTTTGATATTCCTAGAGTACGACTTAATCAAACCAGAAATGCTCTACAAATCAAGGGGCCCAGAATGTGGAATGACCTTCCCAACCATGTTAAAGACTGTACCTCTCTCAACCAGTTTAAGTTAAAAACGAAGCTATACCTAATAAATTCCCTGTAACCTACCTTACCCCTCTGTTGTCAACCCATGTATGTTTTTTTTTTTTTTTTTTCAAATCAACGCTGTTTGAATGTAATTTTCTGTAATAATTTGTAATTGTATTTGTGCTGCTTTTTCAACAATGTTCCCCCCTCTTTTACCTCTATTTTTATTTGTTCTCGACACATTTTATTCATTTTACCCATTAATTTTAAGCTTTAGTCATTAATGTTTTTCCTGCCCGAAACGCTTTGCGTAATAGTGGCTTTAGGCATTGTATGTACTAGCTCTATCTATAAAGCCAACAAACTTTGTAAAATCTCTTGATGTATGTACCTTACCTAAATAAAAATTATTATTATTATTATTATTATTATAAAAGGCCCGGCCCCCAAAATAAACTATCCACAGTAATAATACCTTGCTACTAGACCATATATGTCAGTCTGAGGGTTGATCAATGCACACCCACACAGGAAGAAGGGATACTCTATAATTTATGTACTTATTTATTAACCCCTTAACAACCCCCCATATACACTCACACCAATAACAATAATAATAAAAACTTTACCACCCTATCTTACGTTAAAAGCCTTGGTCCACATAGACAGGATACAAGGTTTACACTGAGAACAAGCTAGGGTAAAGTACTACTGGATAAGCACTGAAGCTGGATGCAGCTTAGGGTAGAGACACCACGTGGTACCCTAATACAAAACACAACACTTAGGGGTACCCAAACACTGGCAAATACTACCCCCCAGGTCTCACCAATCGTTACTACCAGAGTAGGCACACTTAAACACCATACAGTACTTAACTTAATGGTACAGGAACTTAAGGTAAGGGAAATAAGTAAGAGGAGAAGGGAGGAGAGTAGGGGTGCAGCCACAGAGTAGGTCTCGTCCCCACGAACGCCAGCCAGAGAAGACCGCTCCTAGCGACCAGCTAGGCCTCCCGCATGACGTGGTGCCGGAAGGAGCCTAATTGATCGTGCAGCTAAGCACATTAAAGATCTTCCCCTATGCAATGTATTGTTACTTTACAAATGATTAGAAAGTATTAGTCAACATAGTTGGTGCCTATGTTATTATTTAATAATCAACCCCAAGCTCAGTCTTTAAATGCTCTTTGAGAAACAAGAATAGTCTTACGTCTGGCAGGGAAGATACAAACAATTGCCGCTCGTGATGCACTCAACTGTACTACCAGAAAGTTTAATAGCTCAATTTTGACCTCTGGTTTCCACTGGAGAACCCAGGGTCGTAACATATACGGACTCCCCCACTCAAAGTACAAGCCATCGCCCATTTTTTTTTTTTTTTTTTTTATATTGTCAGAACAACTGCACTTCCAGCTGCACCCGTGGTGCGGTGTAGGGAACCATCAGTGTATATGATTTGAGAGAGAGAATGCTCTCTGGACAGAGCATCAATATGGCTTAAGGCGTTGAGCTTTGCCTCAAGACGAAGCTTGGGCTGATCTCTAATTTGCTTCTTGGGTGAAAAGGGAGGGATTAAAACTGGAAAGGGTGTAACCTCCCACGGTGCAGGAAAGTCCCGTTGTTGTTTCTCTTGGTACAAGTCATGAACCTGATACATTCTGAGTTGAGTTCCAGTTTTTGTTATCCATTTGGAACAATGCTGATCTTCAATAAAGAAATTCTGGAGGGCTTCTGTGCAAGGATTAGGATGAGTTAGCCTAAGCATTTTTATACCAATTTGACAGTTAATTTCAGTAACACGATCAACAACGCTCGGACTATTAAGTTCCTTTCTCATATTAAGTATCTTTGTGGTACGAGGGCACCCAAGGATTATCCTCAAGGCTTCGTTCTGCAATTTTTCAAGCCCTTCAAGCTTTCTTTCAGGCATCAAAACAAGCAGAGGTGCAGCATAGTCCACTAAAGATCTGATGTATGCAAGGTACATCATTTTGACAATTCTGACATTGGCACCATAGCCTGAGTGATAACCTTCAACAGCCTTGAGAGCTCGGAGCCTATCTTTATACTGACGACAGAGTCTGAATACAACAGGACCATGCAGTGGCACCTCAAGGCCAAGGTATTTAAATCTGTTTACATAATCAAGCTGGGAGCCATCAGACAGTTGCATCTTGCGAACAGCTCCTCCCTGCCTGGGTGGGCGCCGATTTAGTATCTTTGTTTTCTCTGCTGAGATAATTAAACCTAGGTCCTGACATGAGTCTAATACAGAGTTAAGAGTGTTCTGCGTGTTAGCACACCCAGTGGTATGTATCATTATATCATCAGCATAGCTAATGATGTGGACGTTGGGTTTGCTCGGTATAGAGTTTAACAGCGTGTTTATTAAGATATTAAATAGGTAGGACTGAGGACACCACCCTGCGAGGTACCTAGTTCAAAGTCTGTTGTTACACTCCTATGCCCCAGGGAAAATACAGAAGACTTCCTGTTGGATAAGTAACCCCTGATCCAACAAAGAAGCCGACCACCAATATTCATTCTTGCAAGCTCACTCAAGATAACATGTCTATTTGCAATATCAAAGGCAGACATACGATCTAGGAAGGTGGTATATGACTTTTCAGTGTGCAGGGTAAGAAAGGTGGTGATGCAATGATGCACACCCCTACCATGCATGAAGCTATATATCTGGAGGTTCTTATTCTATGGAGGAGACGGTTTAGGACCATTCTCTCGAATGTTTTGCAAATGCAGCTAGTAAGGTTGTTGTTGTTGTTGTTAAAGATTCGCTACCTGGAACAAAGAGTTCCAAGTAACACGGGCTATGGTGAGCCCGTACGCTAGTAAGGGAAATTAGGGGGAAAGCATTCTCTTGATTTGGCTTGGGAATTGGAATGATTATACTGTTGGTCCAAGAGATAGGAAGTTCCCCAGTAACATAGCTCATATTATACAGCTCAAGCAGGGGATTCCCTGGTACTAAAGGGAGCAGACGCAATATGTCATAAGTGATACCATCTTCACCGGGGGATGTGGCTTTGCCTTTGTTTAGGGCCGCGAGTAATTCAAACTCAGTAAATGGCACGTTGCATTCATCTTCCTTGTGGAGCATGAAGTCAACGAGCCTTTCTCGATCTCCGTAACCAGCATTTAATCTGAACTGTATGTCTGGGGGAAGATTATTGAAGCTAGAGGTGGTTGCTCAAGCATCGACTAACTCGTTTGCTCTGTGTAGAGGGTGAGGGTGTGCTACTTGGCCGATCTTATCGCCTTTAATTCTTTTAAAATCCTTCCATGCCTGGCTGAGGGGGGTATGAGAGTTGAGACTGTTAACAAAAGTTTCCCAGTTATCTTGCCTGAGCTCTGTCATGCGCTCTCTCGCCTTGGCTAGGGCTTTCTTAAAGAGCTTGAGCATTGCTGGCGTACGTGTTTCCCTATATGCAAGCCCAACTCGTCTGGCAGTGCGTTTCAAAGTACGCAGTTTGGGGTCATTGTAATAGGAATGGCGTTTATTACCTTTCATATCGTTCTGACTAATCAAATCAAATCAAATCAAAATCAAATGTTTATTTAGGTAAGGTACATACATACAAGAGATTTTACAAAGAGTGATGGATTTATAGATAGGGCTAGTACATACAATGCCTAAAGCCACTATTACGCAAAGCGTTTCGGGCATGAAAAACTTAAATGACTAAAGCTTAATACTAATTGAGCATCAAGAATAAAATGAGTTGAGAACATATAAAAAAAAGAGATAAAAATGGGGGAACATGGGTGAAAAAGCAGCACAAATACAATTCGGTCGACAAACAGCGTCATATAAAAAAAAACAGACATTGGTTGACAATAGAGGGGTAAGGTAGGTTACAGGGAATTTATTAGGTATAGCTTCGTTTTTATCTTAAACTGGTTGAGAGAGGTACAGTCTTTAACATGGTTGGGAAGGTCATTCCAAACTCTGGGTCCCTTGATTTGTAGAGCATTTCTAGTTTGATTAAATCGTACTCTAGGAAGATCAAAACTGTATTTATTTCTGGTGTGGTGCCCATGGGTTCTGTTACAACCTTCTATGAAGCTTTTGAGGTCAGGATTGGCATTACAGTTCAGCGTTTTATATATGTATAATACACATGAGAGAATGTGCAGTGACTTAATATCTAACATATTCAGAGATTTGAGTAGGGGTACCGAGTGATGTCTGGGGTCAGAGTTGGATATTGTCCCAATAGCAGCTTTGTGTTGAGTAATTAGAGGACGTAAATGATTTTGGGTAGTAAAACCCCAAGCACAAATACCATAGTTGAGATATGGATAGATGAGGGAGTAATAGAGAGTCACCAGGGCAGGGCGGGGTACATAATATCTGATCTTAGAAAGAATGCCAACAGTTTTTGAAACTTTTTTTGATATATTTAGAATGTGTCCCTGGAAATTCAGCTTGTGGTCAATGAGAATGCCAAGGAATTTGCCATCTAATTTGTTACAAATTTGGGTATTGTTTATTTTGAGATTTATTTGATTAGAGGATTTATTGCCAAACAGAATATATAAAGTTTTGTCAATGTTAAGAGTGAGTTTGTTGGCAGATAGCCAAAGATGAACTTTATTTAGCTCAGTATTTATTGTGGCATTTAGAGCAAGGGGGTCAGGACTGGAGTAAATGAAGGTCGTGTCGTCAGCAAATAGAATTGGTTTGAGGTGTTGGGAGGCATTTGGAAGGTCATTAATGTAGATGAGAAAGAGGAGAGGGCCAAGTATGCTGCCCTGAGGAATACCAATGTTGATGGGTAGGGTTGGAGAAATTGAATTATTTACAGAAACATATGTACTCGGTTACCATCCTTATAATCTGCTGTATTCGTGTCGCTCCGGACACAAGCATGTTGCAGTTACTCCTTAAGACTTTTTTCCTATATTTGATTTTGTTGTTATTTATATGTTGATTTGATACTATATATATTTATCATATATATATAGATTATTTTGGTCTGATCTATTGTTTTATATTATTATATTGGATTATATATGAATTGAGTTATTACTTCCTAGTTTCCCCTCTGGTTTAACTTCTGCCTTCGCTCCAGATACGGTAACTTGTTACCTGTCCCCCCCCCCCCCTTCCTTTTTTCACTTGTCCGGGTTTTCTTTTCTTTTTTCCGCTAAAGTTCTGCTCGGTTTGTTAGTTACCTTACTTCGCTACAGTCTATTTTCCAGGAAGATCTTATTCTCCTCCTTTCACCTTAATTTTGCTCTAGACACTCCTATCCTCTGTGCCAGTGTTCCTTTCCGAGTTTTCCCCTGGGTTTCATCCTGGCTTTTTCATTTAATGACAGTTGCCCAGTTTGCTTCCGGAAAACGTCCCCCCCTCTTACAACCTAATTCCAGCAGTACCCTTAAGGGATAGGTTTATTGCCCATCACGTTCCTACTGCATGCCCGCTCTGCCCACCCTTACTGCCCACCCTCTCCCGCCTGCGCTCTCCCTTGAGCGCAGGCGGGAGAGATACATAATAATTTACACGTGGAAAATATAAGAGGGGCTGGTCCCAAACCTGCACACAGAAATAACATCACATGAGACCAGAAGACATGGCAGGATGTGCAGAATACCCCCGTTGAAAAGCGGAGGTGCAACAGGTACTCTGAGAGAGAACTCTATCAACATCAGAGGCCCGAGACTGTTAAACACGCTTCCGCTACACATAAGGGGCATAACTGGCAATCCCCTCACAGTGTTCAACAGAGAACTGGATAAGCACTTCCAAAGGATACCTGATCAACCAGGCTGTGACTCATACATCAGGCTGCGAGCAGCCGCGTCCAACAGCTTGGTTGATCAGTCCAGCAACCAGGAGGCATGGTCGACGACCGGGCCGCGGGGACGCTAAGCCCCGGAAGCACCTCAAGGTAACCATAATACTTCCAGAACCGACTACAGAAGGCGCACAAGGCACACCAATGAAGAACGAGGTAAAAGGGATGGAGCCCAAGGGCAGACTACGGTACCCATGAAGTCGACACCACCCTCACCGCCGTGGGGCGGGCCGCAGCGACAACGACGGACACGGGGTCGACTCTGGGGAGTCGGATTTGGTGTAGGCGACTTCCCATGCCCGCCCTGGGGCCAGCATTACAGGATTGGTCCCTGTGAGGGTGGGCTCCAGCGATGACCAGTCTTACTCCAGCGGGCACAGCGCCCCCTACTCGGGTGCACAATCCCTGCTGTACGTTTACCTCACAAGGACGTGGCATCGGGGTTCCACCTTGCCTCTCTACGCTCTGTGGATCGACGCGATGATGCTCCGTTGGCCTCACCAAGGACGCTGTTTAACTTGCAGCATCTGCCTAGTAGAACTGGTTGAGCTCCTTTTTCAGTCAGGAGGAACCCGACTGTTTTTAATGCCCTCTCCGGGGATACGGGCACGGTTGCTGTCACGGAAACGAGTGGCCATATTCCTAGTCAAAGGTTGGCGAGGAACACTCGCCTCACAAGGTCTAGTTGGTGGGCTCTTGCCTCACTATGCCCATGGCCCGTCGCGATGGCGCTTCGTTCGCCTCGTCAAAGAAGCCGTTTCACTTGCAGCATCTGTCTAGTAAACCCGGTTGGGTAAATTTTAGTCAGGGAAACCTGTCACGGGCACGGTTGCAGCCACAGTGCGTGTAGTCACACTCCTAGTTACAGCGGCCAGCCGCCGGTCGCCCTTCGGGGTTGGGGTTTCCGCGCCGCTGGCCCGCGTGGGATGGGGGGGCTGCTCCGCCAGAACCCCCAAAGTGATAAGCCTGCAGAGAGCTAAGAAATATTAACATGAACTGTAAATAGTGTAAATTCAAATAATGCAACTTTCAGTTACTAACTATAGATGTAACTATTAATTGTAATTGATTTAATACTTTATCATTATAATGATTATTCATTATAATTATTCTTTACTCCAAAGGATACCTGATCAACCAGGCTGCGACTCATACGTCAGGCTGCGAGCAGCCGCGTCCAACAGCCTGGTTGATCAGTCCGGCAACCAGGAGGCCTGGTCGACGACCGGGCCGCGGGGACGCTAAGCCCCGGAAGCACCTCAAGGTAACCTCAAGGTACTACTTTATTTTTATGCATTACAGTCACTAATAATTTATCATTCACCCTAATTAGCTATTTGATGCATTAAAATTATTGCTTATCATTATACTATTTGTTATTATTATTATTATATTATTATTATATAATAATAATTATTAATTAATATATTATTTATTAATTTATTATTTATTAATTTATTATTAATTTATTATTTACTGATAAATAAATAAATAAATAAAAGTTTATTCAGGTAAGGTACATACATACAAGAGGGTTTTAAAAAAAATTGATAGATTTATAGATAGAGCTAGTACATACAATGTCTAACGCCACTATTACGCAAAGCATTTCGGGCAGGAAAAACATTAAAGACTAAAACTTAATAGTAATTGAGCTTAAAGTATAAAATGTGGTGAGAAACAAATAGAAATAGAAATAAAAAGGGGGGAACATGACTGAAAAAGCAGCACAAATACAATTAAGTCGACAAACAGCGTTGTTTAAAAAAAACAGACATGGGTTGACAATATAGGGGTAAGGTAGGTTATAAGGAATTTACTAGGTAGTGCTTCGTTTTTATCTTAAACTGGTTGAGAGAGGTACAGTCTTTAACATGATTGGGAAGGTCATTCCACATTCTGGGTACCTTGATTTGTAGAGCATTTCTAGTTTGATTAAGTCATACTCTTGGAATATCAAAACTGTATTTGTTTTTGGTGTGGTGCTCATGGGTTCTGTTACAACCTTCAATGAAGCTTTTGAGGTGAGGATTGGCATTACAGTTCAGCGTTATATATATGTATATTACACATGAGAGAATGTGCCAGTGCAGTGCAGTGACTTAATATCTAACATATTCAGAGATTTGAGTAGGGGTACTAAGTGATGTCTGAGGCCAGAGCTGGATATTGTCCTAATAGCAGCTTTGTGTTGAGTAATTAGAGGACGTAAATGATTTTGGGTAGTAGAACCCCAAGCACAAATACCATAGTTGAGACATGGATAGATGAGGGAGCAATAGAGCGTCACCAGGGCAGGGCGGGGTACATAATATTTGATCTTAGAAAGAATGCCAACAGGTTTTGAAACTTTTTTTGATATATTTAGAATGTGTCCCCCTGGAAATTCAGCTTGTGGTCAATGAGAACGCCAGGGAATTTGCCATCTATTTTGTTACAAATTTGGGTATTGTTTATTCTGAGATTTATTTGATTAGAGGATTTATTGCCAAACAGAATATAGAAAGTTTTGTCAATGTTAAGGGTGATTATAAAATAAACAAGTCCCCACTCTGAGCGCGTTTTCTTCCAACCTCAGAAAAAGAACACTGCTTTCCAAAGTGGTGGGTTTTCTGATGGAAGAAAACATAGGTCTGTGGAGATGCGTCTAACCGCCCAATCTGCGCGCGCAACAGCCAGTGTTTCTATAAGCTTTGCCTGCGGTCTGGTGGGTCCCTGTTCCCGCCATGCATGCAGCTGCTTCACTTACAAAACGCCCACCCTCCTCCTGGGATCCTCTGCATCCCCTGTTTTATTTTCAAAGGGATGACACACAGGCAGGTCAGGGGGTACTTGTTCTAGGTTGCTAAGCATTTGCGGTATCTTTGGGGGGTGCTCCACCGGAACCCCCAAAATGATAAGCCTGCAGATAGCTAAGAAATATTAACATGAATTGTAATTAGTGTAAATACAAATAATGCAATTTCAACTACTAACTATAGATGTAACTATTATAAATAAATAAAATAAATAAATGTTTATTCAGGTAAAGTACTTACATACAAGAGATTTTTACAAAAATTGTTAGGTTTATAGATAGAGCTGGTACATACAATGCCTAAAGCCACTATTACGCAAAGCATTTTGGGCAGATTGTAATTATCAGATCAATTAATTGTAATTGATTTAATACTTTATCATTATAATGATTATTCATTATACTTATTCTTTATTACTTTATTGTTATGCATTACAGTCACTAATTATTTATCATTCACCCTAATTAGCTATTTGATATATTAAAATTATTGCTTATCATTATACTATGTTATTATTATCATATTATTATTACTATAAAATAATAATTTATTATTAATTTATTATTTACTATTATAAAATAAATAAGTCCCCCCACTGAGCGCGTTTTCTTCCAACCTCAGAAAATGATTAACTCGCTACAAATTAAATTCATCTTCCTTGTGGAGCATGAAGTCACCGAGCCTTTCTCGATCGCCGTAACCAGCATTTAATCTGAACTGTGTGTCTGGGGGAAGATTATTGAAGCTAGAGGTGGTTGCCCAAGCATCGACTAACTAGTTTGTTCTGTGTAGAGGATGAGGGTGTGCTACTTGGCCGATCTTATCGCCTTTAAATTCTTTTAATATCTTTCCATCCCTGACTGAGGGGGTGTGTAAGAGTTGAGACTGTAAACAAAAGTTTCCCAGTTATCTTGCTTGGGCTCTGTCATGCGCTCCCTCGCCTTGGCTAGGGCTTTCTGAAAGAGCTTGAGCATTGCTGGCGTACGTGTTTCCCTATATGCAAGCCCAACTCGTCTGGCAGTGCGTTTCAAAGGACGCAGTTTGGAGTCATTGTAATAGGCATGGTGTTTATTAACTTTCATATCGTTCCGGCTACTGAATGGTGCAAGGGGCCGACCTAAAGGGTCAGCAAACGTCTGAATGCTCTGTACTAGACCGTCGTTAAATGTCTGGACTGTGGAGGGATCATAAGTGCTGTACCACTCTGACACATGAGCAACAAAGTCTTCACGTCGAGCAGGAGGAACACTGAGCCAGATTGTTTAATGTTAGACATTAAGTCACTGCACATTCTCTCATGTGTATTATACATATATAAAACACTAAACTATAATGCCAATCCTGATCTCAAAAGCTTCATAGAAGGTTGCAACAGAACCCATGAGCACTACACCAGAAATAAATACAGTTTTGATATTCCTAGAGTACGACTTAATCAAACTAGAAATGCTCTACAAATCAAGGGGCCCAGAATGTGGAATGACCTTCCCAACCATGTTAAAGACTATACCTCTCTCAACCAGTTTAAGATAAAAACTAAACACTACCTAATTAATTCCCTGTAACCTACCTTACCCCTCTATTGTCAACCCATGTCTGTTATTTTTTTTAATGAACACTGTTTGTCAACCTATTGTATTTGTGCTGCTTTTCAGTCATGTTCCCCCCTTTTTTTTATCATTATTTGTATTTGTTCTCAACACATTTTATTCTTTATGCTCAATTAGTATTAAGTTCTAGATATTAATGTTCTTCCTGCCCGAAATGCATTGCGTAATAGTGGCTTTAGGCATTGTATGTACTGGCTCTATCTATATATTGATCCATTAATGTAACATCACTTGTATGTATGTACCTTACTTGAATAAACATATTTATTTATTTATTTATTTATTTACGTGAGCCGTTTGCGTTTTAAAGTCCCACAGGTCAGGATGGTCTTTCCTATACATAGAGTACTCAATTTAGGGTGATGATTTGACAACAAATCTGTTACAATAGATTTTTTTTTTTTGAGATATATACAAGAGTTGTTACATTCTTGTACAGCCACTAGTACACGTAGCATTTCGAGCAGGTCCCTGGAATACGATCCCCTGCCGCGAAGAATCGTTTTTTCATCCAAGTACACATTTTACTGTTGCGTTAAACAGAGGCTACATTTAAGGAATTGCGCCCAGTAAATCCTCCCCGGCCAGGATACGAACCCATGACATAGCGCTCGCGGAACGCCAAGCGAGTGTCTTACCTGTACGCCACGGAGACTAGAAGAGCAAACCACCTCTAGAGTCAAGAGAGTTACGTTTTAGACTGCACAATGAAACTGCTATAGACAATTTTATAACTGCTGCTGATAATGTCAACTGGGAGTCCGAGTTAGGTAACATAGAGGACATCAACCTAGCAGTGCAATCTTTTCTCCAAAAAACTCTTAGCCTTTATAACACCCACTGTCTTATGCTTACAAAACAAGTCACAACCAAAAGGCTTAACAATCCCTGGCTTACAAAGGGAATACTTAAATCCATTAATAAAAAACATGACCTTGAGAAGAAGTATAGGTTAGGAATTGTCTCCAAAGAATTACTCATTATTGCTATGTAAGATAATTAGACGAGCCAAAACTAAATACTACGAAGATAAATTTACCCAAATAAAGAGCAACATTAAACAAACTTGGAGCACAATTTCACAAATATTGGGATCAAAGAAGTCTTTAAATAACAAACCAACACTCCTGTCCAATAACGATGGTCAGCTTTCAGCCTCTGATTCTGCTATTGAGTTCAATAGGTTCTTCTCTTCCATTGGTTCATCCCTTGCAAATGATATTCCATCTTCCAGTACTGACATTAAGGACTATCTTACAGGTAACTATCCACAGTCTCTGTACCTAAAGCCTATTAATTTCACTGACGTCAATGAGATAATCCTTTCCCTTAAAAGGAAGTCTAGTGCCCTTGAGGAGATACCAACTTTAATTTACAAAAAGGCCTCCAGATCTTTAGCCCCTGCTATTACATTGCTCTTCAACAAGTCACTTGAACTCCAAACCTTTCCAGATATTCTAAAAAAAGCGAGAGTAACGCCTGTCCACAAATGTGGTGATCTCACAGATGTTAACAACTACAGACCTATATCAATCCTGCCAAACTTGTCAAAAATGTTTGAAAAACTAATCTATAAGCAGCTTTACTCATATCTAGCCACACACAATATACTTAGCCCTTGCCAATATGGCTTCAGACCCAAAAAAAAGCACTAACGATGCACTTATTAGTTTTTTATTTTTATTTTATTTTATTTTTATTTATATATATACAAGAAGGTACATTGGGTTTGTGAGAATACATTGGATAGTACAGTATTTACATTCTTGTAAAGCCACTAGTACGCGCAGCGTTTCGGGCAGGTCCTTAATCTAGCAGATAATTTTAAGTAGGTAATTTCAATCAGAATTGATAAATGAAAGATACATTACAAGAGAAAAATGAGATGAGAGAGATAAGTAAGTATATTAAAGCACATTGTTATATTAAAGCTCTGATTGATTACATTGACAGCTTGATTAGTAATTTAAACAAGATTAATAGACACCATACAGCAGATTGACAGCACATATAAGACAGCAATGATCACAATGGTAAAGATATTCAGAATGGGTACATAAAGATTGGGAGACTGGGTAGCAAAAGATACAGATAAACAAGATTTATAAACACCATACAATAGAATGGCAGCACATATAAGAAAACAGCAATGATCTCAATGGTAAAGATGTTCAAATTGGGAACATAAAGGTTGGGAGATTGGGTAGCAATAGATACAGTGCAATTTTAAGGCAAAAAGTGAAAAACTATGAAGATGAAATTAGGTACTTTTTAGTATTGATTTTGAATGATTTAAAAGTTGGACAGCTTTTCAATTCAGTAGGGAGTGAGTTCCATAAACTGAGTCCCTTTATTTGCATAGAGTGTTTACACAAATTAAGTTTAACTCTGGGGATATCGAAGAGATATTTATTTCTGGTGTGGTGATAATGGGTCCTATTACATCTGTCCAGGAAGAGTTTCAGACAAGGATTTGCATTTAAGAACAGGGTTTTGTAAATGTAGTTGCATGACACAAGAGAATTTGTGGAGTGAGATTATGTTTAGGACAGGATTAGTATGCTTAACTCGATTCATACAGCTCTTGATAAAAATGAGTTCCCTGTTGGGTTATTTGTGGACCTGCGTAAAGCTTTTGACACTGTCAACCACCAAAACCTTCTTCTTAAATTACATCATTATGGAGTCAGAGGACACTCCCTACAATACCTCAAATCCTACCTTACTGACAGGCTCCAATATGTTTCTGTGAATAATACAATTTCTCCCACCCTACCCATCAACATTGGTGTTCCTCAGGGCAGCATACTTGGCCCTCTCCTCTTTCTCATCTACATTAATGACCTTCCAAATGCCTCCCAACACCTCAAACCAATTCTATTTGCTGACGACATAACCTTCATTTACTCCAGTCCTGACCCCCTTGCTCTAAATGCCACAGTAAATACTGAGCTAAATAAAGTCCATCTTTGGCTAACTGCCAACAAACTCACCCTTAACATTGACAAAACTTTCTATATTCTGTTTGGCAATAAATCCTCTAATCAAATAAATCTCAAAATAAACAAATACCCAAATTTGTAACAAATTAGATGGCAAATTCCTTGGCATTCTCATTGACCCAAAGCTGAATTTCCAGGGACACATTCTAAATATATCAAAAAAAGTTTCAAAAACTGTGGGCATTCTTTCTAAGATCAGATATTATGTACCACGCCCTGCCCTGGTGACTCTCTATTACTCCCTTATCTATCCATATCTCAACTATGGTATTTGTGCTTGGGGCTCTACTACCCAAAATCACTTACGTCCTCTAATTACTCAACACAAAGCTGCTATTAGGACAATATCCAACTCTGGCCCCAGACATCACTCGGTACCCCTACTCAAATCTCTGAATATGTTAGACATTAAGTCACTGCACATTCTCTCATGTGTATTATACATATATAAAACACTAAACTATAATGCCAATCCTGATCTCAAAAGCTTCATAGAAGGTTGTAACAGAACCCATGAGCACTACACCAGAAATAAATACAGTTTTGATATTCCTAGAGTACGACTTAATCAAACTAGAAATGCTCTACAAATCAAGGGGCCCTGAATGTGGAATGACCTTCCCAACCATGTTAAAGACTGTACCTCTCTCAACCAGTTTAAGATAAAAACTAAACACTACCTAATAAATTCCCTGTAACCTACCTTACCCCTCTATTGTCAACCCGGCCATGTCTGTTATTTTTTTTTTAATGAACACTGTTTGTCAACCTATTGTATTTGTGCTGCTTTTCAGTCATGTTCCCCCTTTTTTTTATCTTTATTTGTATTTGTTCTCAACACATTTTATTCTTTATGCTCAATTAGTATTAAGTTCTAGATATTAATGTTCTTCCTGCCCGAAACGCATTGCGTAATAGTGGCTTTAGGCATTGTATGTACTAGCTCCATCTATATATTGATCCATTAATGTAACATCACTTGTATGTATGTACCTTACCTGAATAAACATATTTTATTTTATTTTATTTTAGATGTGCACCAGACGTGAGAGACGTTGAAACCAACACAGAGGTCTGGAATGCCTCCACATATATGCACGGGTTCAAGGTCACCCACAATCTGCACATTTTGGTGACTATTTAGTAACGACAGCAGTTGATTCCCACTACCGTTACTGAAACGAGAGCCACCATTTATTCAGACGAGAACAGCAGCGAAAACAAACCAGCGCATATAGAACGAAATGGGTTTTATGTACAAACCTCTCAGTGAACGAAGTTGTTTCTAGTGCGGTATCCGAAACTGCAGTAGACGACTTGACCAGTCCACGGCGTGCTCACCAAGCCCGGATTATGTCCATTACATCACTAAACTTCATTCAATAACTATATGCCTGTTAAGTAGAAGATTTTAACTGTTAATAGCATTATATTGTTGCTCTAATATCAAATACATACACATATGCGAAACGTCTGAAGCTGATATCTGAAATGGTAAAAATATTAGTGGTGTTGTGGTCAATGTATGGAGTGTCCTGTTTCCAATTCAAAGTACATTATTATCCCCAAACCACACACTAACACTTTCGCTAATTGGTGACAACAGTGTCGTCACCAACATTTCTACTTATTACGCTGGCGTGCGGCGCTCGGGAGTCACGAGAAAAAATATTTGTATAAAATCCATTTATTATCCGATCAACTTGGGAATAGTTTACAAATATTTGCCATGAAATTTACGTTTTTTCTAATAGCCGAACAGCTTTTTAAAGAGAACGTTGGCAGTGAATCATTGTGGTAAAACAATTGTATTATTGACACGACGAATATAATCGACGTAGTTTTTATATATGTTGCCGGTCGAACGCATCCTTATGTGATCTTTAATACTTATGTTCTTATAGAACATTCTATTGCGAACACATTGGTACAAAAATGAAATACATACATCGACAAATAATGTCAGGACAATGAATTGAATATACACTTTTCAAAGCGAGTTTCGCCGATATGCCGCCGCGGGTAACACTTCGGCCATTTCCCACACTGTTTTAGGTGGGCTACGACATTGAATCTATATTTATATGCATATGTCCGTGTAGAGAATTTTATTGCAATTCCAATGATATCACAATTAGCGATGTAGGCCAAATGTAGGCTTCGCAACCATTAGGAGAGTGGAAACATTTTGTTGTTGTTTGGCGCTCTCGGCGAGTGATCTGAATAGTTTTTTATTTGGTGTTGATAGTCCTTATGCTTTGGCGGCATTTTATAGAGATGTTCTTATAGACAATTTTATTGCGAACACAGTGATACCAAATTTAAATACGTGCGCCTTCAATTATTGTCAGGACAGTCAAAAGAGTGTACACTTTTTCGGTCTTACCGCGTAGGCGTGCGAACCGCCGAAAGCATCTAGGGTATGATTTTTTTTTTGAACGCGGAGAGCGCGAAAGTGCTAGAAAGTGAAGACGACTACGTTTCGGTCCGTCCCGGACCATTCTCAAGTCGATTTTGGAGTTCCAAGTACATTCTTTGATTGGAAAACATGAGGATAAATACAAATATTAATTGTAAATGACCAGGTATAAAGAAAAATATGAAGTAGGAAAAATGATATGCGGAACCAGAAAAAAAACATTGGAACGCTTAGGTGATGAGAGGGTAAGCGACCGCCGCCATTTTAGTAGCGCCGTCCGGTGATATTCAGCATGAGCATTAAGGGAAAACCTCGACACAAACTGCACCTATCATAAAGAAGAGGTACCACCATTGACCGTTAAGTGCTCACGTCAAGTCTAACTCTAAGAAACAACACTCAAGTCTTGACGCGTCTCCCCTCATCACTCGTGCAGTCATCCTGGGAGAAATCATCACACAAACGGCACTTTTCATAAAGATGAAGACTCACCAGTGTCCACAGTGTGGGAGGGTATTCACTCATCTTGGACATATGAAGAGTCACTTGTTAGTGCATTCTGGTGACAAACCTCATGAGTGTCCAGAATGTGGGAAGAAATTCAGACAGCGTGGAAGTATGAAAAGTCATATGTTAGTACATTCACATGACAAACCTCATGAATGTCCGGAGTGTGGGAAGAAATTCAGTCTGCTTGGAAATATGAAGACTCACATCTTAGTGCATTCAGGTGATAAACCTCACGAGTGTCCAGAGTGTGGGAAGAGATTCAGAGAGCGTGGAACTATGAAGACTCACATGTTAGTGCATTCGCGCGAGAAACCTCATGAATGTCCAGAGTGTGGGAAGAAATTCAGTCGTCTTGGAGGTATGAAGACTCACATGTTAGTGCATTCAGATGACAAACCTCACGAGTGTCCAGAATGTAGGAAGAGATTCAGAGAGCGTGGAACTATGAAGACTCACATGTTAGTGCATTCGGGTGACAAACCTCACGAGTGTCCAGAATGCGGGATGAGATTCAGATCGCCAGGAACTTTGAAGACTCACAGAATGGTGCATGCGGATGAGAGACCTTTTGAATGTGCTGAGTGTGGCAAAAAATTTAGAACACGTGGAAAGATAATAAACCACGTGTTAGTGCATTCGGGTGACAAACGTCATTGAGTATCCAGAGTGTGGGAAAAGATTCAATCGTCTTGGACATAGAAAGAAGCACAAGGTGATGCATGCAGATGATACGTTAAACACTTTGAGTGTGGAAGATAATTAAGAGAATGTTGGAGGATAATGAGGCACATAATGGTATATTAACTTACCATTAATCTAACAACGTGCTATCACAATGTCAGTTGGATGTCCTTCAGAGGTTCTAATTGTTATATTTTCTTTGAGAAATACACTTCAAAATGAAAGGTAAAGAACTAAAAATATTTCATTATATTCTTTTATGAAAGTTAGATGCTCTTCATAGACCAAGCAAAAACTAGAGATGCTGTAACTAGAAAAGCTTAAAATTGCTTATAAGTAATCTTTTTTTTTTGTTTGTTTAGCAAAAATAAAACAAAGCTTTAAATGTATTTTTCCTCATGTTCATGTAAATAATGATGTGCTTTTTATTTTTGTTCTCTGTGGAATTTTTTTTCAAAATGTAATATTTTCTCTGTAGCTAAGTTATCTAGAGGTTATCTTGAGATGATTTCGGGGTTTAGTGTCCCCATTTCTGGTCCTCGACCAGGCCTCCTTTTTGTTGCACACCCCCAGGAAGCAGCCTGTTGCAGCTGTCTTAACTCCCAGGTACCTATTTACTGCTAGGTGAACAGGTATATCAGGGTGAAAGAAACTGCTCATTTGTTTCTGCCTCCAACCGGGGATCAAACCCGGAACATCAGGACTATGAATCCGAAGCGCTGTCCACTCAGCTGTCCGTTATGGACATTTTTATTTTAGTATTATTTAGCATTGGAGCTGGTGATGAAGACAATCTGAGATGTCGTCAATATGAAACCATTTTATTAATGAGGAAATATTTCACTGTGTCGGGGGGACAGGAAGCCAGAGTGTATTCATATACATTTGGCCTTTATTTAGATCTAACCCAAGGCCGAATTACTGACCCCGCCCAGGATGCACTCCCATAACAAGCTGACTATCTCCTGAGTACATACACACTGCTTGGTGAACAGGACCATTAGGTGACTGGAAATATGTTCAACTATTTCGGTCCCGCCTGGGATTCGAACCCAGAATTCTTGATTGTGCGTCGAGAACAAACCCAACTATTACTGGGACCCTAATCAATAATGTATAGTAATATTGATTAATTAATAATATATATTCTTCAAGGAATTAGCTCATCAGATTAATAAGCAAACTGATATTCATTTTGTATTTTTTGTTTAGGTCTATTTGTGAGTTCTACTCTTAATTAGAAATATGTATCACTCAAGAATTTGTAGGCAGACTGGCATTTATAACTGTCAGTCAAAAGTTTTTTATTTCTCTAGCCTAACTTTATCAGTTATGCTATAATTCTCTGGGAATTATATTTTTAGCCCCAGTGGCCTCGACGAGGACAGGAAGCCAGCAGCTTGTTGAAGCCACCCCCCCCCCCTCCCCATTGCCTTGATCTTTTCCAGGTATATTTTGAAATTCAGCACAGTTTTGGCAGTTATATCTTTGGTAAGTAGGGGGGTTCCATGGGTCAATAACCCTATGACTGAAAAAGCCTGACTGGAAGCTATATTGGCCTGATTGTCAATTATATTATCCTCATTGTCATATTATCCTCACTCAGTTATATTATCCTCACTGTCAATTATATTTGGGATCCCGGTAGTAGGTGGGTTTGTTCTCGATGCACAATCGAGAACTCCAGGTTCAAATCCCAAGGTGGGACAAAAATGGTTGGGCTCATTTCCTTTCACCTAATGTGCCCGTTCACCTAACAGTGAGTAGGTACTCAGGTGTTAGTCAGCTTGTTGTGAGATTGCATCCTGGGTGGGGGGGGGGTCAGTAATCCTGCCTTGGGTGGGAGGGGGTAAACTTTGATTAATTAAAATAAATAAATAAATAAATAAATGTTTATTTAGGTAAGGTACATACATACAGGAGATTTTTACAAAGATTGGTGGACTTATAGATAGAGCTAGTACATACAATGCCTAAAGCCACTATTACGCAAAGCGTTTCGGGCATGAAAAACTTAAATGACTAAAGCTTCATACTAATTGAGCATAAAGAGTAAAATGAAAACAAGAAATGAGAACATAGCTGAAAAAGCAGCACAAATACAATTCTGTCGACAAACAGCGCTCTTTAAAAAAAAAAACAGACATTGGTTGACAATAGAGGGGGTAAGGTAGGTTACAGGGAATTTATTAGGTAAAGCTTCGTTTTTATCTTAAACGGGTTGAGAGAGGTACAGTCTTTAACATAGTTGGGAAGGTCATTCCACATTCTGGGCCCCTTGATTTGTAGAGCATTTCTAGTTTGATTAAGTCTTACTCTAGGAATATCAAAACTGTATTTATTTCTGGTGTGGTGCTCATGGGTTCTGTTACAACCTTCTATGAAGCTTTTGAGGTCAGGATTGGCATTACAGTTTAGCGTTTTATATATGTATAATACACATGAGAGAATGTGCAGTGACTTAATGTCTAATATCTTCAGAGATTTGAGTAGGGGTACCGAGTGATGTCTGGGGCCAGAGTTGGATATTGTCCTAATAGCAGCTTTGTGTTGAGTAATTAGAGGACATAAATGATTTTGGGTAGTAGAGCCCCAAGCACAAATACCATAGTTGAGATATGGATAGATAAGGGAGTAATAGAGTCACCAGGGCAGGGCGTGGTACATGATATCTGATCTTAGAAAGAATGCCCACAGTTTTTTAAACTTTTTTTGATATATTTAGAATGTGTCCCTGGAAATTCAGCTTGGGGTCAATGAGAATGCCAAGGAATTTGCCATCTAATTTGTTACAAATTTGGGTATTGTTTATTTTGAGATTTATTTGATTAGAGGATTTATTGCCAAACAGAATATAGAAAGTTTTGTCAATGTTAAGGGTGAGTTTTTTGGCAGTTAGCCGAAGATGGACTTTCTCTAGCTCGGTATTTACTGTGGCATTTAGAGCAAGGGGGTCAGGACTGGAGTAAATGAAGGTTGTGTCGTCACCAAATAGAATTGGTTTGAGGTGTTGGGAGGCATTTGGAAGGTCATTAATGTAGATGAGAAAGAGGAGAGGGCCAAGTATGCTGCCCTGAGGAACACCAATGTTGATGGGTAGGGTGGGAGAAATTGTATTATTCACAGAAACATACTGGAGCCTGTCAGTAAGGTAGGATTTGAGGTATTGCAGGGAGTGTCCTCTGACTCCATAATGATGTAATTTAAGAAGAAGGTTTTGGTGGTTGACAGTGTCAAAAGCTTTACGCAGGTCCACAAATAACCCAACAGGGAACTCATTTTTATCAAGAGCTGTATGAATCGAGTTAAGCATACTAATAAGTGCATCGTTAGTGCTTTTTTTGGGTCTGAAGCCATATTGGCAAGGGCTAAGTATATTGTGTTTGGCTAGATACGAGTAAAGCTGCTTATAGATTAGTTTTTCAAAAATTTTTGACAAGTTTGGCAGGATTGATATAGGTCTGTAGTTGTTAACATCTGTGAGATCACCACATTTGTGGACAGGCGTTACTCTCGCTTTTTTTAGAATATCTGGAAAGGTTTTTTTTTTTTTTTCGAGATATATACAAGAGTTGTTACATTCTTGTACAGCCACTAGTACGCGTAGCGTTTCGGGCAAGTCCTTAATCCTATGGTCCCTGGAATACGATCCCAGTTTGGTTAAAGCCAAATGTGTATGAATACACTCCGGCTTCTTCTCACCCGACACAATGAATAATATTATGCATTATATCGAGATGATTGTGAATTACATAAGCCTGACTGGCAATTATATTAGCATGACTTTCAATTTACACCAGATATGTTTGTTTATGTTTTGGTACTTATGGGTTCTATTACATCTATTAAGGAACAGTTTCAGATCAGGATTAGCATTTAAGAACAAGGTTTTGTACATGTAAATAGCACAAGAGAATGTGTGAAGTGAGTGTATATTTAGCATGTTTAGGGATTTAAACAGAGGCTGTGTGTTGTTTGGAAACATAATTTTTAGTTTTGATAGCAGATTTTTGCTGGCTGATGATGGGCTCGAGGTAATTTACAGTGGATGAATCCCATGCACACATACCATTTGTTGAGATACCAACCCTAATTTACAAAAAAAGCCTCTAGTTTTTAGCTCCAGCATTGCATTGCTCTTTAACAAATCATTTGAACTCCAAGCTTTTTCCTGATATTCTAAAGAAAAAAAAAGCAAGAGTAACCTCAGTCCATAATAATGGCGATCTCACTGAAATCAACAATTGTAGACCCATATAAATTCTGCCGATAAAATCATTTTCTAAAAAAAAAAAAAATATTCTAAGAGTTAATCTACAAGCAGCCTTACTCCTATAACAAAACAAAATATACTTAGCCATTGCCAATATGGCTACAGGCCCAAAAAAGCACCAACCATGCACTGATTAGCATGATTAACTTGATATATGCAGCTCTTGAAAAAATGAGTACTGTATTCATTTATTTGTTAACCTATGTAAGACTTGATACTGTCAACACAATAACCTTCTTAAATTACAACATTACGGAGTCAGAAGTCACTCCCTCCAATACCTACAATCTTAACTCAGTGACAGGCTCCAGTATGTCTCTGTGAATAATTCCAATTCTCCCACCCTACCCATTAACCATGGTGTTCCAACTGGCAGTATACTTCACCCTCTCATCTTTCCTTCCCTTTCCAGCCTGTTGCCGTGGTGATGGGGCTTAATGGTCAGCTGCTGGAGTGTAATGCTCCATGGGACAGTGTGTTCTGTTCTTTTGAAGCCTTGTGCTCCGCTGCCATCTTCACTAATTGTGCTGGATGCTTTTTTCTTCTTCATTAAGTTTTATTTTTCCACCCCTCCCCCCCCCCCCCCTCCCATCTTCTCCTTTCTGATTGATATTTCCCACGGACTTCTTTTTGTTATTCTTGATTGTTCTTTCAGATGTCTTCTTTCTGTTTTGAAGGTGGATATTTGAGGAGGCAAATTCTCTCACCCGTAAAACTATGGTACCCGACATTGTCGAGTGAGGGGGAAGCTTTCATTGTCAATCTTTCCCTTCGTTGCTGAGCCCGAACTCGACAAGCTGATGGTTCTTAAGGTGGCTTTTGCAGGGCGTACACCCAAGATACACCCTTGGGGCTCTGTCTTGTTGGGTGGCTTACCTGTTCATTTATATGCCAATATCTGACCCTCTTTTTAACTACTCAGTCTTGTGGGGTGAGCAACCAGCTCCCCCCCCCACCCCCCCATCCCCCCCACCCCCCCATCCCCCACCCCCAAGTCGAAATGTGTTGGAAGGCCGAGCTCTGCAGCTCCTACATTGGACCCAGACCAAGTTGCTTCTCTGACTCTCCTGACTACCCTTCTCTGCTCTCCTCCCACCTTTGTGGTAGGGTTGAGTCCCAAGCCCCCAGTGGTGACCACCTGGCTAGGTATGCCACTATGCTAGTCCCAGAGGTAAGTTCAGAGGTATGCCACTAGGCTAGTCCCAGAACTAAGAGGCATGAGTTACGAGGAAAGGCTGCGTGAAATGCACCTCACAACACTGGAAGACAGAAGAGTAAGGGGAGATGTGATCACTACCTACAAAATTCTCAGAAGCGACAGGGTAGATAAAGGTAAACTGTTTAACACTGGTGGTATGTGAACAAGGGAACACGGGTGGAAACTGAGTACCTAAATGAGCTACAGGGACATTAGAAAGAACTTTTTCAGTGTCAGAGTAGTTAACAGATGGAATGCATTAGGCAGTGATGTGGTGGAGGCAGACTCCATACACAGTTTCAAATGTAGATATGATAGAGCCCAGTAAGCTCAGGAATCTGTACACCAGTTGATTGACAGTTAACACTATCGCTCTCTTTGGACACCCCTCGTGTCCACTTTTTTTCTCTCGTGTCCTGGCTTTGGACACTGCTCGCGTCCAATAAATACATTTTTGGTCAAAATTTTAAAATATTTGTTATAATCCTATTGTGCTATTATTATGGGACTAGTTTTAAAATGTGCGCCTTTACATTGCAAACAATTTGATACTAACATTAAAGATGTAACAAAATTTTATGTCAGAACACTGGAAAGATATATAATTTTGGTCAAAATTTTAAAATATTTGTTATAATTCCAGTTATTGCTCTATTATTATGGGACTAGTTTTAAAATACGCGCCTTTATATTGCGGACAATTTGATACCAAAACGAGCAACGTAACATGACAATTAACGTGAGAAAACTGAAACGAGTATACACATTTTACTGATTTTGTGCGCTCATGGGTAACTTTTCCCGACTTTAGGCTTTGCTGTGGGGAGTCAGGCTTGGCTTTTGGACCTTATATGCATATACACCTGTAGGGAATTGTATTGTGAACACAATGTTTCCAAAATGAGCGACGTAGCACGACAATTAAGGTGAGAAAACTGAAACGAGTATACACATTTAGTTTTGCCGAGCGCTCGCCCGCACCATCAGGCCTACTTCGTGCATATGCGCAGAGCGCAATACTGTTAAGAGGCGGGACCAGAGAGCCAGAGTTCAACCCCCGCAAGCACAACTTGGTGTGTACAACTAGGTGAGTACCTACCTGGAGTAGTTCCATCTCTCTCTTTAACAACTGTGCCTTTTATCCCTCTCTTACTGGGGGGTTCTCAGTGCTGCCCTCTCTGCAGATGCACTCGCTTAATTCTTTCTGGTTCTAATAGGATCCAAGCTTTATTTGGTCCTGCTACATGGACTAAGTATTTTAGTAATGTTGATTCTACTCATCCTGATGATTTATTCATCCATAAACACATTGTTGATTCAGTGGAGATCTTTGTCACTTTTAACCCCACCAGTAACCCTGCAGCTCCTCCTTAGGAAGCAGTTGACCACTTAGTCTCATTGTCCTGCATTGGGGAGACCCCTGTTCGGATCTCCAAAAATGCCTGGTTGAATGCCAGCATTGGCACAGTTATTCTCACACACCATGTTGCGACTGGTGATAGGGAACTTAATGACTGTCACAAAGATATTAAACATGTCCTTGAGGCCCCAGGCCATCCTATCCTCCAGATTGATACGTTCACTCACTCCCTCGTGGTCATCGTCACCAGACAATGACATAAGGTCTTGTTCCATATATGCTGGGGAGCTGATAGGAACACTACACCTATATGCATCGCCTGCCTCCAGAGACTAGCATCTTCACGGCAGAACTTTATGCTATTTTATTTGCTGTTTGTCAACTGCTTCCTCGCTGTCAATCTTCCTTTGTTGTTGTCGTTAACTTTCACAGTGCCCTCATGGATCTGGAATCCTTTAATCCAGTTCATCCTCTGGTAGTCAAAATTCAACATTGGCTGTTTCTTATCTCCAGCAGATTTAAGACGGGGGAGTTTAGCTGCATTCCCAGTCACATTGGTGTGTCCCTAAATGAGCGTGCGAACGCTGCCATTAAAGAGGCTATCCGCACTTGTCCCCATTTCCTGTAAAGGTGTTCCTTATTCCGACTCCTACCCAGTTATTCATTCCTCAATCCTTGCCCATTGACAGGGTTATCTTGAGATGATTTCAGGGCTTTTTCTGGGGGGAGCCCCGTCGGCTCCCCGGAGCTTTACCGGCTGATATGCTAATGTCAGACTTTGGCATCAGTCATGTGTATGGAGTTCTAGGGCCTACCGGGGACCACGAGCCAGAACCTGGCCCCCTCAGAGAGGCAAGGGGAGCAATGGCCTATAGAAACCCCCGTGTGGTTGGAAGCATTCTATGTCTGCCATCGACCGGGTCAAGCATCCAGAAAGGTAAGCATTCCAAAACAAACCCCTATTCTGGTGAAAATTGCTACCTAAGCCGAACTAGTGGATAGAACTCTTCAACAGAAAACAAGGAAACTAGTATGACGTCATACGTCACCGCGCCGCTGTCTGCGCAGCTCCCCCTCCCCGGGAGGGGGAAGGGGGAGCCCCAGACCTCCCACGCCGGCTATCCACCCACCAGTTCTTCGGCTGATGCTATAGGCAATGGTTATGTGCTCCGGCTCCAGTGGTTGTTTCAGCACTGTGCCTAGAGTGTTGTGTCTGTTTTCTAGGTGGTGCGTGAGCTGGGAGTGATTCTTCAGTACTCGGGCTGCATGCGCCTAGGGTTCCCTTCCCTAGGTGCCCTGTAAGTACTGCCCTTGGGGCTTGGGGCCACCTTCCACAAGTTCTTTGGGTCCTGCCCCTGCTTGGCCGTTTACTGCTTGGTTTTCGGCCGCTCTTTGTGTGCTCGGGTGTTCTGTCTCCCTTGTTCGCCTTAGAGTAAGGGGCAGTGTTTGCACTGGTGGGGCGCGGGGTACTGTGCAGCTTGTCTTTACCAATCATAGCGGCCGGCTCTGTTCCGCTTGGGTACGCTGTCCTCTTGCGGGGTTTTCTTTTTCTTTTTGTTTATCTACCTGGTGGGGGGGTCTGCCTTCGTTCTTGCCCCTTGTGTCCCTTGTGTTCTGAGTATTTTCTGGTGGTACCCCCTGCTAGGTCCCCGTGAGTGTACAAGTCCCGGGGGTTCAGCTCTTAGAAAGTTGTTTGGTAGCTTTGGGTGCCGGTTAGCAGTACCCTGCCTGGGATTACCTGAGCGCGAGTCCTCTTAAAGTAAACGCTTGGGACCCTGGGAAACCCCTGGGGGCGCGCGGGTCCGATGGATGTGACCCCAGAGTCCCCCCCTCGCTTCCAGCGAGTTTGAGGGTTGCTCTCACATTTTGTCTCTGGGTGACTCTCTGTTTTGCCTCCGTCTGCTGTCTGTGGGGTCGGTGACACCTTCGACCCGGAGTCCTGCGAGTTTGGTTGCTCGTTGTGGCTCGGTTACCCAGTGGTGCTAACAAAGCGGGTGCGGGCAGCAGGGGCGTTGCACTTGAGCCTTGGTGGTGGCAACGTTCTCGTGGTTTCCTCCCCGTGAGCCCCGGGGCTGCCCCGTTGTAGTTCGTTTTGGGACTTGGGGGTGTTGGTTGCTTCGGTTCCATCCACGCCCCCTTGTCTTTTCCCTGGTTCACCCTTCCTTCCTGCATCCGGTTCCTTACCGTCTGTAGGTTCAGGGCGGGGTTTTTGGGGGTGTTGAGACTCGGGCAGTCTCGGGGAATTCCCCTTCCGGGGTAGTGACGGGGGCATTTGGGCCTGTTCCTCCAGCCGTGTTGTATGAGTCTGCCAGTGGGCTCCCTTTCTTAGTGTTTTCACGGCTGCCCCGGTTTTCTGGTACGGCCGGGGCTTTGGGGGAACGGCTCGGCCCCGGGGCCTGTCGTGTAGGTTCCCGGGGCCTGTCGTGTAGGTTCCCGGGGCTGGGGAGGGGCGGACTTGGGGGGGCCTTGGCCCCGTTAGACCCCGTGGGGGTTTTTATCCCCCTCTAGGCGGGGCTTGTGGTTACTCGGAGTGGGGTCTTTCCTCCCCACTCGCCGTACGTGCTGTTGGACGTCGGCCCCTCCCCGGGCTCGGTTCCTTGGCCTTTGAGTCGGTTGGTTCCGTCCAGTGGGTGGATGTTTCCTCCCCCCCTTTTTGGGACGGTGTTTTTATCATGTTTCCCCGTTCGATGGGGTTCTGCGTGACTTCTGATCTCGGGTGCACCTGCGCCTTCGTGTGCCTTCGGGACTAGTGTTGGCTTCTGTGTTCTCGAGGGTACGGGAAGGTTTTTCGCTACTTCCCGCATTATTGGAACGTCTGTCGGCTCCTCGTACTTGTCGCCCTGTTGGGCTACTTGTCGCCCTGTTGGGCTACTTGTCGCCCGGTTGGGCTACTTGTCGCCCGGTTGGGCTACTTGTCGCCCGGTTGGGCTACTTGTTGCCCGGTTGGGCTACTTGTCACCCGGTTGGGTTCCTTTTTGGGCTCTTTGCTTCTTTGGCCGGTTTTATTGTTCCTGCTTCCTCTTTTGGCTACTTTTCTCGTGCAGTAGTCCTGGCTGGCGCCTTCCCGCAGGGAGGGTGTGCGGTTCGGTAAGCGTGTTATGCGCATGCGCGTGGAGTTTGTTTTGGTCTGGGCGGTGTTTCAGTGCTGGGGTTTTGCGCCCTTTTTTGCTACAGTGCTTCGCCTCTCGTTCTTCTCCCTGGCTGCGGTATGTTCCCCTTCGCGCCGGGGGTGTCCTGGTTCCCAGTTGTGGGGAGGACACCGTGGTTTTCCCTGTGTCATGGGTGTGGACCGCCTCCTTCGCCTCTCCCTGCTCTCCTGCGGGTCCGGCAGGGTCCGGCTCTGGCGTCTTCACCTGGCGGTGCTCCCAAGTTCTTCTGGGCACGGTTGAGTCGTGTCAAGTTCGTGCCACCATTCGCCAGGTGAGTTTCTGCGGTCTGGCGTCTTTTGGCCGGGCGCTGGATGCGGCGGTGTTTATATACCTGTCTTTATTTAGGTATATTTTTGTACGACTGAGACCGTTTGCACACCAGTGACTGTCCCTTTATCACCCCTTCCTGTCCCCCTCATGTGCATGTCCAACCCATGCTGGAGTCATTCAGGGGACCCTCCTTTTTTTTTTTTTAATGTTGTGAGGTGTGGGGGTTGTAGGGTTGGTTCTGTACTCACCTGGTGAGGCTCCTGGCTGTGCTTGCAGGATTTGAGCTCTGGCTCTTGGGTCCCGCCTATCTGGTAGAACTTGCGGGATAGTACCAGTGGAGTGCAGTGGTGCTATTGGCACTTTTGGGGAACACTGTATTCCCATCAGTGGTCTGTGCTTGTTACACGACCTACTTGCGAGCATAAGCCTTCTTGCTGGTTCGTCCGTGGACTTCCAGGGCGCACTGGCCTGTTTTCGTATGGCAGTTCCGGCCCGTCCTGGTTGTGGGGGTATGTGGGCTGGTGGACTGCTCCTAGCAGCTGCCTGGTGGGCCATCCTCTGGCCGGTCTGCCCTGACCTTGGGCCGGGCTTCAGGTGTAAAAGAGCTCCCAGTACCTCATCCAGCAGGTATCGAGCGGGGTTTCTCTGCCGTCGGTCGCCTGGTGCAGGTTTCTGGGCCTGCAGGGTTTTGTCGTTTCTCCGTTGGCCCTGTCTGGGGTCTGCCTGCTCCGTTCTCTGCCTTTGCAGAGGGGAGTTGCTATTTACATGTTGCATGTTGCAGTGGTGCCTGTTGCTGCTGCTGCACGTGTGCATTGGTACCGTGTTTCACTGTGGCGTGTCCTTGTTCCTGTGTCCGGTTGTGGAGTGGCACTTTGCTGCCATTTTGTGCCTGGGGATTGCGTGGGTTTTTTTGTGCTTCTGCTCTTTCTTCCTGCCTCCTCTGCAGCAGGGATGTTCTGCGTGTGTTCTTAGGCGTTGGTCAGCCTGTGTCCTGTGATGTGCTTCTTTGTCTCGGTCTATTGCAGTTGTTCGTGCCCCTTGGTTCGGGTCCTGTTCTGGCGGCGACCCTTCCGCCTTCTTTGGTTTTCCTAGCTTGCCCTGCCGGTTGTTGTTTTTTTTTTGGGGGGGGGGGTTTCTTGCGATGTCTTGCGTCGGACCCGTCGTTTCTGAACTCCTGGCGGGCTTGCATGCTTTGGGGAGTTTTTCTGTTCGGCAGACATTCCATCTCCTTGTGCCGCCTGGGTTTCGGTGGTCGCGCCCGAGATCTTCTCGCGGCTCCGCCTTTTTCCTGGGCTCGGGGGGCCTTGTCGGGGCTGCTTATGTTCCGCCTCGTGGTCTCGCCTCCGGTTGGTGGTCGGGTGGCTTCGTGGTAGGTGTCCCACCTGCGTGCTTCTCTTGGCGGCAGTATGGGTATTTTGGCGGTCCTTCCTTTTCCTGTCCCTTCTTAGGTGGTTACTCTTGTTAGCTTGGTTTACTCTCGCCTTGGTTTTCTAGTGGGGGTTGGGGGCCGTCGTCTTGCCACATACTGTCGCCTCTTTTCATGCGGCGCAGGTGGAGCCGCTTCAGCTTGCTTTCGGTCTTGGTGTTGCGTCTGCACCGTTAGTCGGCTGTCTTGTGCGTCGTTTCTCCTCCGGCCTGTTCGTGCGCCGCTTGCACCATCCTGGTCTCTGGTCAGCGTGCTCTATCTTCTCCTCGGTTGGTAGTGCCCCTTCGGTTCCGGTGTGTTTTTTCGTCGGCTCTTTCCTTTGGGCCTTTGCCTCTGGGGGTCGGTTCGCTGAGTTTTCTTGCTCCTTCCGTTTTAGCGTTTTGGTTGTTTGATGGCAGCAGTCTCCATCTTTTCTGGCGCGGGGTGGGGCTGCTGCATTCTGGAGGGGTCCAGGGTTTGTTGGTGCTTCGTTGGTCGGGCCGGGGGTGTGTCGTTTTTGTGTTCAGTGGCGGCCCTCCGCTGTTGTTTGCGTGCCACGGCGTTTGGGTCCGGAGCGCGTTTTGCGTTGATCCGGTTCTGTTCTTCCCGGTTCGCGGGTGATGGTGTCCCGAGTGGTCAGCCGTGTTCTTGCGGCTAAGCTGCCTGTGTTCTTCCCTCATGCCTGTGGCGTTCGTGGCTTCGCTGCTCTCGCTGCCGTCTGGGCGACGTGGCCTTGCAGTCTTTCGGGCATGGATTTTTGGTGTTCATGCAGGGGCCTTGCTGCTCGTGGTTCTCGTGTTGTTCCCGGGATTTTCGGGGCTGTGGCGCCTTGGGTTGGCGTTTGCTGCCGGTTGTCTCACCTCCTTGGGGGGTGCGTGGTGTCCGCCTCCCGGTTTTGTCCCTTTGACCTTCCTCTGTGGGTAGTTAGCTCCAGGGAGCCGACGGGGCTCCCCCCAGAAAACCAGCGTTGAATGTAATGAAACGCCATTTTCTGGGTGAGACCCGGAGGCTCCCCGGCAACCCTCCCTCCCTCCGGTCGGCGTTTTTTGCGTGTTTTGACATCCAGCCTCAGAACTGATGGGTGGATTGCCGGCGTGGGAGGTCTGGGGCTCCCCCTTCCCCCTCCCGGGGAGGGGGAGCTGCGCAGACAGCGGCGCGGTGACGTATGACGTCATACTAGTTTCCTTGTTTTCTGTTGAAGAGTTCTATCCACTAGTTCGGCTTAGGTAGCAATTTTCACCAGAATAGGGGTTTGTTTTGGAATGCTTTCCTTTCTGGATGCTTGACCCGGTCGATGGCAGACATAGAATGCTTCCAACCACACGGGGGTTTCTATAGGCAATTGCTCCCCTTGCCTCTCTGAGGGGGCCAGGTTCTGGCTCGTGGTCCCCGGTAGGCCCTAGAACTCCATACACATGACTGATGCCAAAGTCTGACATTAGCATATCAGCCGGTAAAGCTCCAGGGAGCCTCCGGGTCTCACCCAGAAAATGGCGTTTCATTACATTCAACGCTGTTTTTTTTTTTTAGTGTCCCCGCGGCCTGGTTCTCGACCAGGCCTCCACCCCCAGGAAGCAGCCTGTGACAGCTGACTAACTCCCAGGTACCTATTTTACTGCTAGTTAACAGGGGCATAGGGTGAAAGAAACTTTGCCCATTGTTTCTCGCCGGCGCCTGGGATCGAACCCAGGACCACAGGATCACAAGTCCAGCGTGCTGTCCGCTCGGCCGACCGGCTCCCTCGTTGTTGTTGGTCTTCTGTTACTAGTAACAAACTGCTTGCTCTTAAGGGTAGTGTGTCTCCTCGGCCTTCCTCCTATCACCGTAACCGGGAGTGGGAAACAGCTCTGGGCAGGTTAGGTTTGGTCCATACACGTTTAACTCACGGGCACTTAATGGAGCACCACAATGCTCCTTATTGTCCAAACTGCATTGTTCTTCTTACTACATATTTTTGCATATCCTTGTTTAATGTCCTGACTTCGAGGACGTGCATTTGTCTTGCTTCCCGACTGTCCCTCGCAGTCACTTATTCCTCGACAGAATCCTTGGTGAATCGAATACTTTTGATATCGTTTACCTTATGCGCTTTTGTTCTTGTACTGGCATCCTTAGTGATATTTAAAGTTTTTTGAATGTTCCACACATTTGATGGTGCTACATAGCCTTCCTGGCTTGGTGTCCTCTATTGATAATTACTTACTCTTTCTCATCTACATTAATGACATTCTGAATGCCTCTCAACACCTCTTGCCAGTTTTATTTGCTGTTGACACAACCTTTATTTTCTCCAATCCTAAGAATTAGCAATATCCAGTTTGTTAATAAAGTAGATGGTAAATTCAATGGTGTTCTCATTGATAACAAGCTGAACTTCCATTGCTACATCTATATAAATAAAAATGGAAAGGTTCATTTGTTCAAAATTCCAAATCTCAGAAAGTTCTTCACCGATTGCTTTGAAATTTTCACACAACTTCCCATTCCCATCCAGGCGGGTTTTTATATACATACTATATAGATGTCACGTCTGTGACAGGAAAAAACATGTTCTTTTGTTTAAACTGTGTTTTTCGTGTGTTTTTCATGTAAGGGAAATCTTCAAAACCTTTTTACCGATGGCTTTGAAATTTTGACACAACGTTGCATTCGAATAGATGTATGTTTTCATATAAATACTATATACATGCCTCATCTGTGACAGGAGAAAACATGCTTTTTATTTTTAAACATGGCCATCTGTTGGACGTAAGGGCAACACAAGCTGTAATCTCCGAAAGTTCTTCACCGATTGCTTTGAAATTTTGACACAACTTTCCATTCAAATACGTGCGTGTTCTTATACCTACTATATAGATGCCACAACTGTGACAAGTAAAAACATGCTTTTCGTGGAAAAACAGCGCCATCTGTTGCACATAAGAGCAACACGCACTATAGTACATTTGTTGCAGTTCCATTTCAATATTTCCTATTGCATTGATTAATTGAATTTTCATAGATTTCGATTTGTTTTCATTTTTATTTACTTGTGTAACATTGTGTTGAATTGAGCTTATTTGTTGTTTACCGTACCGTTCATTTCGTGAGTATAGATACATATGAGTTTCTATAAGTATAAATACCTACCACACTTGTGACAGGCAAAACCAGGCTCTTTTTAAAGAACAGCACCATCTTTTGCACGTAGTGCAACACACACTATACTAAATATGTTATGATTCCATTTCAATGCTTTAGATTGATAAATTTAATTTTCATAGATTTTGATTTGTTTTCATTTTGATTTAATTATTTTATGTAACATTGCCTTGGAATTGAGCTGTGTTGTTTACCATATCGCTCATATCGTGAGTATAGTTTATATTTTATTTTTAATTTTTTAATTTTGTTTTTTAACTAATTATTTTTCAGTGATTGGAACATCAGATCATTTGATGTTCCCAATTTTCTGATGGGAACACCAGATCATTTGGGAATGCATCTGACGAGGGAGTGAGGAATAGTGGTGAAGACGGGGGGGCTGGAGTGGGGGATTGTGGGAAAGACGACAGGACGGGAGGAGGTAATGGTGGGGATGAGGTGACAGAGGAATGGAGAACGGTGGGGAGGACAAAGGGACAGGGGAGGGGGGGGATGGTGGAAAGGAAGAGGGGACATGGGAGGAGAGAATTATAGGAAGGACGAGGGGGAGGGGGGAGTGGGAGATGGTGGGGAGGACGAGGGGACGGTGGAGTGGGGAATTGTGGGGAGGAT
Organism: Procambarus clarkii; assembly: GCF_040958095.1. Classification (NCBI taxonomy): domain Eukaryota; kingdom Metazoa; phylum Arthropoda; class Malacostraca; order Decapoda; family Cambaridae; genus Procambarus; species Procambarus clarkii. Next base: position 34,813,216 of record NC_091179.1, read on the forward strand.
GGTGGGGAGGACAAGAGGATGGGGGAGGGGGGAATGGCGGGGAAGACAAGGGTATTGGAGATAGGTTGGGAAGACGAGTGAGAGGGGAATGGTGGGGGAGGACTGGGGGACCGGGGAAGCTTAATGTGGCTCAGCAACGCACATGCATTGCAGAGCCACAGCAACACATGGCTGGGTACAGCTAGTACAAAATATAGATAAAAAATTTTTTTAAATAATTTGGCATTCTTTCCTAAATCAGATAATATGTATGTTGCACTCTGCCTTGGTTAAGCTTTATTGGTCTCTCGTCTATCCATATCACAATTATGGAATCAGTGCCTGGGATTCTACTACCCAAAATTATCTCTGACCCCTACTTACTCAAGACATATCAGCAATTAGAACAATACCAAACTGAAGCCCCAGACAGCACTTGGCCCTCTTAATTATATCATTGAATATTTTAGATATTTAGCCACTTCACACCCTTTCAGGTGCCCCCTGTATATATATAATTTTGAACTACAATGCTAAACTAGTCCTTAAATACTTGGTAGATGGTTGTAACAGAACCTTTGGACTCCACACTAGAAATAAATATTTATTTACAGATGATGAGTCACAATAACACGGCTGAAGAATGTTGACCAAACCACACACTAGAAATTGAAGAGACGATGTTTCGGTCCATCCTGGACCATTATCAAGTCGAATCACACATTAGACTTGATAATTTCAAATTCAAATTCAAATGTTTATTCAGGTAAAGTACATACATACAAGGTGTGATACAAACATTGATGGATTTATAGATAGACCTAGTACATACAATGCCTAAAGCCACTATTACGCAAAGCGTTTCGGGCAGATGGTCCATAATGGTCCAGGACGGACTGAAACGTCGTTGTTTCTTCAATTTCTAGTGTGTGGTTTGGTCAACAAATATTTACTTGATATTCCAAGAGTGCGATTTAGCCAAAAGTGGAAATGTTCCAGAAATCAAGGGTCCCAAATGTGGAATTATCTTCCCAATAACATCAATGACTGTCCCTCTCTCAACCAGTTTAAGAGAGAAACTAAGTACAGTACTACCAGATAAACTCCATGTAACCTACCTTACCTATATGATTGTCAACCTATATCTTGCTATTATTAAACAATAATGATTAATGACTGAACTTCTAATACTGCTGATATCTGCCACGTAAAAAAAAAGTATTCTGTTTATTTAGTTAAACTTGCCATCTGCTGTTCTGTTGCAATTTCTGCTGTTCCATTCAACATGTAATTATTGTAATTTCTATCTATTTTTTTTTTTTACTTCAGTTCAACTTTTGCTTTTGATCTCAATTACCTTTAACTCTTAGTTTTAAGTTTTTGTCCACATCATGCCTGAAACTGTGCATATTAGTGGCTTTATGCATAGTATGTACTTGTTCCATCTAGAAATCCAACATTGTGCTTGTAACCAATTTTGTGTGTACTTTTCCCAAAGTAAACATTATCACCAATAGCATTTTCATTATCGTGTTAAACAGGGATAGCTTAGATAATAGTACAGTATAGTGAAAGGAGAGAAAAGTGGGGAATATAATATCTGATTTTTAAATTATACCAACAGTTTTTGAGACTTCGTCTGTGCTATATGTGAGCGTTGAAGTTTAGTCTCTTGTTTGTGTATAGGCCAAGGAACTTTCCATCATTTTTAATGCTAACGTTGACATTATCTGAAGGTGAAGTTCGTTTGATGATTTACTTCCAAATACAATGTAGTAGGTATTTTCTATGTTTTGTGTGAGTTTGTTAGTTGACATGCAGGAGTGGATTTTTTTTTAATTTGTTATTTACAATATTATTTAGTATATGAGGATTGGGGGTTTGAATAGATGAAGGTAGTACATTAACACCATCAAATAGTATTGGTTTATGGATGTTAGAGACATTTCGTAAATCATTGATGTATATAAGAAATAGGAGAGGTCCTAAGATGCTGCCCTGTGGCACTCCTATAGTTAATGGTTGAGATGGGGAGGTTGTCATTAATGGCTACATATTGGTGTTTGTCATTAAGATATGATGGAATATAGTTGTCAGGATGGCCTCAGATTCCATAATGATTAAGTTTAAGTTAGTTGTAGGTATGGTTTACAGTATCAAAGCCTGACTGACAATTATATTAACCTGAATCTGGCACTTATATTATCCTGAGTCTGGTAATTATAAAACTCATATATCTGAAAATAACATATGGTAATTACATTTTCTTGAATCAAGCAGTTTTATATTCTTATGAATCTAGCAACTGTGTGTGTGTGTGTGTATATATATATATATATATATATATATATATATATATATATATATATATATATATATATATATATATATATATATATATATATATAAATCTTGCAACAATAGTAGCATAATTCTGACACTATTATGCTGAATCTGGCATTTTATAAACCAGAACTTTGCATTTATATGAGTCTTACTCCAGAATTTATATCATAATGTGGAGTATTTCATTCCAGGCTTAATTACTGCTATTATTCATTACATTTGTTTACAAATGCTTGAATCTAACAATTTATTATCATAAAAGGATGTCTGCTTTTAAAAATTAGTTTTTTAAAAATTTTATGTAAAGTTTGAATATTGTTTAATTAGTAGGTATGATTATTATAGCCTTGTATTACCAGGTATAGGAGGAGCCTATATGGTTTTGATTGTTGTTTACTTTCTTGTTGTCTTGATGGATGTAAATGATGTTTAGTTATTATTTATTTATGCTATTATTAGTTCACATTGTTTATAGATAAAATAATGTGCAATAGTTAAAACCTGTTATTATATAATTATTACTTGATAGTTGTCTCAGCATTCAAATTTACTCTCCTCTTACTATAAATGTTCGTTTAATTAGCACATAAATGATCTTCTTGTAACATTGTTTATTTATCCTATGGCAGTGCTTTGGTATTTGTAAAGGCATAATTCCTAATTACTAAGGTAACTGGAGAAGTAACAAACCCTGAATGTTAAAAGCATTTTGGTATGTGTGAAATATTTTTGTTTTGCAAGAACACTGGCTTAAATCTTACGAATTTGAAAACTACTACAAACTTATTGACTGTTCTTTTTACACTGCCAGTATTGAAATGTGTGAAGACTGGTCAGGTCCTGGAAGACCCTATGGTGCTGTGGCATAAAAACATGCAATATAAAGTTGATGTTGTCAATACTGTTTCAGAGCTCACTCCTGCTGTACTTATCCCCAATTGTTAGGTTATCTTGAGATGATTTTGGGGCTTTAGTGTCCCCGCAGCCCAGTCCTCGACCAGGCCTCCACCCCAGGAAGCAGCCCGTGACAGCTGACTAACACCCAGGTACCTATTTTACTGCTAGGTAACAGAGGCATAGGGTGAAAGAAACTCTGCCCATTGTTTCTCGCCGGCGCCCGGGATCGAACCCGGGACCACAGGATCACAAGTCCAGCGTGATGTCCTCTCGGCCGACTGGCTCCCTAGGCATGGTGCTAGGCAGTATTTGATCACGTGTGTGTATATGCCTTGTTTCACCAGCAATATTAACTGCAGATTATTGCAGCTTGGGGCTCAACCAGGCTCAATATTGAGCTTGGGGCTCAACCAGGTATCAACCAGATGTGTATGGGGATGAACTGGAGTGAATGATATGGAAGAAAATGCAAAATAAAACCAGTGAAGAGCAGGGGTGTCATAGGCACAATCAGAGAACACTATATAAACATCAGAGGTTCACAGTTGTTCAACATCTTCCCAGCGAGTATAAGAAATATTGTCGAAACAACCATGGACATCTTCAAGAGAAAACTAGATCATTTTCTCCAAGGAGTGTTGGACCAACCAGGCTATGGTGGATATGTGGGCGTGCGGGCAACTCCAAGCAACAGCATAGTGGACCAAACTCTCACAAGTCAAGCCTGGCCTCAGGCCGGGCTTGGGGAGTAGAAGAACATCCAGAACCCCATCAAGCAGGATATGTATAATCAGAAATATATCAATTGGCTAATTTGTATCATAATGCTGAACTCTGTGGTAGGTGATTTTTAACACTGATTTTTCTTGCCAAGATGTATTCTTAAATCTGCTTAAGTACTTATGTTAAAATTAACATCAACTGAGAATAAAGAATAAGCCTCGTATATTGGCAAAGAAGCATTTGACTTCAGTAAGAATATGGCATCTTGTTATTGGAAAACATGTACCTACCAGCTTGCTTGTTAATTCATGTAAATTAGTGAAATTCAAGTGCTATTGAATATTGTAATTAGCCTGGCTCAAGTATCTAGATAGTTTCCCAATTGTTTTTGAAAAATAAGTCACCTTCAGTGACAAGTATAGGGGCCAGATTCACGAAGCAGTAACAAACATTTTTCTACTTAGCATCTTCCTTGCGGCTACATTGTGGTGCTTGGGGTTCTACTACCCAAAATCATTTAAGTCTTCTAATTACTCAACACAAAGCTGCTGCTAGGACAATATCCAACTCTGGCCCCAGACATCACTTGGTACCCCTACTCAAATCTCTGAATATGTCACTGCACATCCTCTCATGTGTATTATATACAGGTATATATAAAATGCTGAATTGTAATGTCAATCCTGACCTTAAAAGCTTCATTGAAGGTTGTAACAGAACCCATGAGCACCACACCAGAAACAAATACCATTTTGATATTCCAAGAGTACGACTTAATCAAAGTAGAAATGCTCTACAAATCAAGGGACCCAGAATGTGGAATGACCTTCCCAATCATGTTAAAGACTGTACCTCTCTCAATCAGTTTAAGATAAAAACTAAGCACTACCTAATTAACTCCCTGTAACCTACCTTACCCCTATAATGTCAACCCATGTCTGCTATTTTTAAACAATGCTGTTTGTCGACCAAATTGTATTTTTTGCTGTTTTTCTGCCATGTTCCCCCTTTTTTATTTTTATATTTTCTCAATACATTTTATACTTTAACCTCAATTAGTATTAAGTTTTAGTCTTTAGCGTTTTTCCTGCCCAAAACGCTTTGCTTAATAGTAGCTATAGGCATTGTATGTACTAGCTCTAATTATAAACTCATCAATATTGGTATTACACCTTGTATGTATGTACTTTACCTGAATAAACATTTGAATTTGAACATCGGTATTCAGGTAAGCATTTATGTGTGAAAATCTTAGTAAGTACATACTGTCAGCTAAAAGTGGTCTCGACCACTCGTAGATTTACGTAAACAAGATATAACTAAATTTTTCTCTACTACACAACACGGAGGATCGATTTTATTACTGTATAAACAAACATTTTAGCTGGCGAGTCTCGCCAAGAAGTCCTTCATGTTAGCTATACAGTATATGCATTCTCTGCTTAAAACTTGTAGTAAATATGTCTTTTATATCAGAATTAGTTTTATAATAGCAAGATGATATACTAGTAGTTATTAAGTAAATAAACACTGGTGAACATGAAACATAAGAGGTGATGATCCTGAGCTGGTGGGAGCATTTACTATCACCAACCCCCTCCCCATCCAGCCCGTTGGCGTCGTGAAGGGGCTTCGTGGTCGGCTGCCGGAGTGTGATGCTCCGTGGGACAGTCCTCTGTCCTTTTATGGCCTTGCACTCCTGCTGCTGTCTTCTCTAATTATGCCGGATCGCTTTTCCTTTTCATTATGTTTCGTTTTTCTCCCCCCTCTTCTCCTATCTGCTTGTCGTTTCCTGCCGACCTTTTGCTTGTTTTGGATTATTTCTTTTGACTTCTTCTATTTTGACGCCCGGGTGCTTGGGGAGGCATACTCTTGCACCCGTAGAACTGTTGTACCTGACGTCTCGAGCGAAGGGAACCTTTTATTGTCAATCCCCCTTTCGTCGCTGAACCCGATCTCGACAGACTGACGGTTCTTAAGGTGGCGTTTGTGGGGCGTATACTCACGACGCACCCCTAGGGGGCCCCGGCATGATCGGCGATAGCTTCCTGTTGGGTGTCCTGCCTCTAATTGTGGCTCCATGGTGGGTATGGGGGCACATTCGTGGATGAATTTCTTTCTCTTCGTCTCTATGTCGACGAATGTTTCCATTGTACCCTCTCAGGCTTGTGGGGTGGGCGACCAAGCCCCCGAGTCGGCCTGTATTGGAAGACCGGGCTCTGTAGCTCCCGCTGCGTTGGGCCCCGACCTTGCTCCTCCTTTGGCCGTCCTGACTTCTTCCCCCAGCTCCCCTCCCTCTGTGGTTGGGTCGAGCCTCCAGCCCCCAGTGGTGACCACTTCATCCCCTGGTGCGGCTAAGTCTCTCGTTGTGACTACTGCGCCTTTTGACCCCTCTCTCTCTGGGGGTTCTCAACGCCGTTCGCGCCCCAGCCGCACTCGCTCGATTCCTTCCCGTGTTGACGCGTATCAGGCCTTGTTTGGTCCTGCTTTATGGGCCAAATACTTTGATCTCCTCCCTCTTGATTCTGCGCCTCCTGACGATTTCTCCCTCCATCGGCATCTTGTAGATTCCGTGGATGCGTCTGTTACTTTCAACCCCACTTGTCTCGGTACACGTGTCGTTGCTGCTCCTTCTCAGGATGCAGCTTCCCGCTTGGCTGCCTTATCTTGCCTAGGCAAGATCCCTGTTTGGGTCTCTAAGAACGTTCAGATGAATGCCAGTGTTGGCACTATTCTCATCCCACCCCATGTTGCAACTAGTGTTCGGAATCTGCAGGATTGCCACGATGATATTCGGCATATCCTTGATGCCCAAGGCCATTCTGTCCTCCAGGTTGACTCGTTTACTCGTCCCCCTCGTTCTCATCGCCGTCAACCCCTTCGCGTTGTGAAGATCACCTTTGATGGTAGGACCCTTCCATCCTCTGTCATTCTTGCTGGTGCTAGGTGCTCTGTCCAGGAGTATATTCCTTCTCCTCGACTTTGTAACAAGTGCTGGAGGTTTGGGCATGGTGCCCTCCGCTGCTCTGGGACTGTCTCTCTCTGTCCTTTGTGTGGGGGTGAAGGTCACTCTAAGTCGGAGTGCACTTCTCCCCAAGCTCGCTGCCTCAACTGCGGTGAGGCCCATCATACCTTCTCCCGTGCCTGTGTCCATTACAAGCTTGAGGCAGCCGTCCTCAACCTGAAGCACTGGGAGCGTTTATCTTTTCCTGAGGCGAGGCGCCAGGTTCGCCAGCTCCCGCCTTATACTAACGTCTCTTATGCTCGCGTGTTGCGCTCTTCCTCTCCTCGTCCTTCCCTCCTTCCTCAGACTCACAACCGTTTCCGGGCCTTGGACCCTGATACGCCCACTGCCCCCTCCTCTGTTCCTGTCCCGAGGGGTCCCCCTCCTGGTCCTCTGTCTGGGGTTCCCCTTCTTTCTACCCGGTCTGTCATGTCTCCTGTGTCTTCTCCCTCGTCTCCCTCCGATCCTCCTTCCCATCCTCTTCCTCATCTATCGGCTCTCCCCACTGCCTGTCGGTGCAGGCGGATGTCCATCGTTCTCCTAATGGCCGTCGTGTGTGCTCTCGTTCAGCTTCTCCTGTTGAGACACTGGAATCCGTTGCCCGGTACGTAGTTACTGGGACACCAGTCTCTTTAAGTCAGAAGCGTAAGCCTGGCTCCTCTCCTTCCTCCTCCCCGGCGGGTAAGAAGGCTTCGCTTTCTTCCTCAGCTCCTACTTCTAGCTCTGTTGCTCCTTCCCCTCCCATTTCAGTGATTGTGCCCCCTGTTCCTGCTATGGAGGTTTCTTTGGCCCCTGCTTCCCTTTCGGTTGCTGCGAGCAGCAACCGAAAGGCTCCCCTCTTTCTACTCCCCCTCTTCCTGCTGCTGTCCTTGACTGCTCCTCTCCATTGTCTCCTCCTCCTCCTCCTCCTCCTCCTCCGGACCCCGCCCGCCCACCTCTGATCTGTTCTCCCGTTTCCTTCCCTCCGTCTTAGCTCAGTTTACCCATGCCCCCTAACCCTGACTTTGCTGACCCTGATATTCTTTAACGTGCTCTGTTGCTCTTTCGCCTTTGTTTCTTCCTTGTTCTCTGTTTTTGTCCTTTCTCTTCTTGTCGTTGTCCATTCTTCAATGGAACGTTCAAGGTTATTACGCCAATTTCCTCGAACTCCAACGTCTGATTTCGCGGTTTTCGCCCCTTTGTGTCTGTCTCCAGGAGCCGATGCTTGGTGCTCGTCCTGGTCGTTTTTGTGGCTATTCCTTTCTCTCTCCCCCCCACCCAGCCGTTGCTGGGGCTTTTAATTCTTCTGCTCTCTTGATTCGTGCTGATGTTCCCTTTGTATCTTTACTTTTTCCTTCGCCTCTCCATTGTTCTGCTGCTCGTATCTTTGTGGGGAAATGGTACACAGTTTGTTCCATTTATCTCCCCCCGAGTGTCCCGCTTTCTCTTCCTGATTTGAAACACCTCCTAGACTCCTTGCCAGAGCCTGTGCTCCTGCTGGGTGACTTCAATTGTCATTCTCTTTGGGGTGACGTTCTGACGAATACCCGGGGTCGCCTTCTTGAGCCGTTTCTCCTCTCTTCTTCCCTGTCTCTTCTGAATTCTGGTGAGCCCACTCATTTGGACTTTCGGACTCGCACCCTTTCTTGTCTTGATCTTTCTCTCTGCTCTTCTTCTCTTTACTTAGATTTCACGTGGCAGGTTCTTGATGACCTCCATGGAAGTGATCATTTCCCCATCCTTGTTATCTTTTTCTCTTTTCGCCCTTCCCTCTCTTTCCCTAGGTGGCAGTTTGCTAAGGCGGACTGGACCCTATTTACCGTCAGTGCTGCTCTCTCTGACCTCTCCCTTCTGCCTCTCTCTCTCTTGTGCTCTCCTCCTTTTTCATGACACTGTCTTCAACGCTGCCCTCCGCTCTATTTCTCGCTCTTCCTCTCGGGGTCCACGGAAGTGCGTTCCCTGATGGAATGCGGACTGTGCTCGGGCTGTCCGCTGTAAGCGTGCTCGGCTCGATGCCGTTGTCCTCCCTGTTTGCAAACCGGGGTCTCTGGGTACTTCCCCTAAGGACTTCCGCCCTATTGCCCTCACAAGTTGTGTCTGCAAACTCTTTAAACGTATGGTTAACGTTCGTCTGATGTGGTTCCTGGAACACCATCACCTCCTCTCTCCCCTTCTCAAATTTGGTTTCCGCAAGTGCCGCAGCACGACAGATGTCGTGGTGAACTTGGAGGTCTATATTCGTACTGCTTTTGCTGCGAAGACCTCCGTTGTTGCTGTCCTTTTTGACCTGGAAAAGGCTTACGGCACCACTTGGTGGTTTCATATTCTATCTCAACTTCATTCTTTTGGCCTTCGTGGTCGTCTCCCTCTCTTTCTCCGCAGCTTCCTCTCTCGTCGTTCCTTTCGGGTGCGCCTTGGTACCGCTCTTTCTGCTTCTTTTCAGCAATACGAAGGTGTGCTCCAGGGTAGTGTTCTGAGCACTACTCTTTTTCTGGTTGCCCTCAATGGTCTTCTTTCCTCTCTTCCTTCAGGTGTCTTCTCCGCTCTCTATGTCGATGATCCTACCCTTTGCTGTCAGGGTGATGATTCGGCTCTCCTTCAGCGCCGGCTTCAACTTGTAATTGATGCCGTGTCGTCTTGGGCCACCGATCATGGCTTCAAGTTCTCTACTTCTAAGACTTGTGCCATGACTTTTACGCGGAAACGGGTCGTTCTTCGTCCCTCTTTGTCACTTTATGGTCATCCCCTTGAGTACAAAGATTCCGCGAAGCTTTTGGCTTCGCGGAATCTTTTATTCCTTGACACTCATTTGTTCTGGTCTCCCCATATCTTTTACCTCCGTGTTGAGTGCTCTAAGGCCCTTACCCTCCTTCGGGTCTTGTCCCATACTTCTTGGGGGGCAGATAGGCGCATTCTCCTTGCTTTACATTCCTCTCTCGTCCTGTCTAAGCTCGATTATGGTTGCCCTGCTTACTCGTCTGCTTCTCCTTCTACTCTTCGCCGTCTTGATGCTTTGCACCTTACTGGGTTGCGCCTCAGTTCTGGTGCCTTTCGTTCGACTGCCGTCCTTAGCTTGTATGTTGACACTGGCTTCCTGTCTCTCTAAGACCGCCGTGATCGCTACTGTCTTTGCTATCTCGCGCGGTCCTTACAACATCCTTCCTCTCGCCTCTGACGTGCTTTAACTTTTACCCCTCCTGCGGTTCCTGTTCCTCTTCACCACCTCCCTCTTTCAGTCCGGTTATCTCGCCTACAGGACTCTCTTTCCGTTCGTATTTCTAATGTTTCTCCTCGTGTTGTTCCTTCTTTGCCCCCATGGAGAGTCCCTCTTCCGTGGTTTTGTACATCCTTGACCCGTATCACTAAAGCTTTTACCCCTCCTACGGTTCTAAAACGCATTTTCCTTGAGCACTTTTCTTCTCACTCCCGCTCCGTTTCTGTCTTCACCGATGGGTCTAAGTCTGCGGACGGTGTTGGCTACTCTGTTGTTTTTCCTGATCGCACTTATATGTGTCGCTTACCTCCGGAGACTAGCATCTTTACAGCGGAGCTTTATGCTATTCTCTATGCTCTTCGTCTCCTGCTTTCTCATTGTCCTTCTTCCTTTGTAGTTGTTGACTCTCGTAGTGCCCTCATGGCTTTCGGGTCCTTTAATCCGGTTCATCCAGTAGTTGTCAAGATCCAGCATTGGCTGTTTCTTGTTCACAGTAAATTTAAGTTGGTTGAGTTTTGTTGGGTTCCTAGCCATATTGGTGTGTCTTTAAATGAGCGTGCGGATGCTGCCGCCAAGGAAGCTGTCCGCTCTTGTCCCATCTCTCGTAAAGGTATTCCATATTCCGACTACTGGTAACAAACTGGTATTCTGTTACTGGTAACAAACTATGTACTCCTAAATGTTGTGTTTCCTCGTGGCCGTCCTCCTTCCACCGTAACCGGCGGTGGGAGACAGCTCTGGCGAGGTTGCGTATTGGGCATACTCGCTTAACCCATGGTCACTTGATGGAGCGCCGCCCTGCTCCTTATTGTCCTAGTTGCATTGTCCCTCTTACGGTCGTGCATGTCCTTCTTGAATGTCCTGACTTCCAGGACGAGCGTGTGTCTTGCTTTCCGACCGCCCCTCGCAGTCACCTGTCCCTCAATAGAATTCTTGGTGACTCGGATACTTTTGATATCGTTCGCCTTATGCGTTTTTGTTCTCGTATTGGCATCCTTGGTGATATTTAGGGCCCTCTGATTATTTTGCGCATATGATGGTGCTACATAGCCTTCCCGGTTTGGTGCCTTCTTTTGATAATTACTTACTTACATACTTACTATCACCAAATGCCCTTGTTCACCTAGCAGTAAGTATAGCTAGGGGGTATACCTTATCTATACATATCCATTTTTAATTTATTTTGTTTGGTTTTACTTTGAAATTTAGTCTGGGTGAGACATAATAGAAAAATATTCTGCACAAATGATGTTAGGTAAGGGTAAGGGTAAAAAATTCTAAAACTTTTATCATTTATTTATTTATTTATATACAAGAAGGTACATTGGTGGTTAAGAGAGAACATAGAAATGAAGTTGATTTTACATTCTTGTAAAGCCACTAGCATGCATAGCGTTTCGGGCAAGTCCTTATAAACTAACAGATAATTTTAAGTAGATAATTTACAGTAAGATTGACAAAAAATGTTTACAGGTACTCTACAGCTTTACTTTACAGGTACAGATAATTTTAACTAGAGAAATTACAGTAAAATTGACAAAAAATGTTTACAGGTACACTGTAAGAAATTTTGACACAAAAACAAAGGTTAGAATAATGCACAATAATAACAATACACTATAATGAACAAGGGTTACTAGATACATTAGGATAAAATTTCAGGGTTATACATTGGTTCACAGCACAAATTGAGGATCATTTTAACCCTTTAACTGCGCGGCCTATAAATATGACACCCCCCCCCCCCCCAGTGCGCAGGAAATGAAACCTCGGGAAAAAATTCTTTTTTCTTCTGAAAGTGTCAAAAACCCCTCCCTGTATATGGGTATAGCAACGGAAGTTCGAAATTGTACTTACTTTGGCTGCTATGGGGTCCGAAAGGTGGAGCGTGACGTCATCATTCCCCGTGCGCCAGAGCAGTATGCTCTCGGGGCCGGTGGGGCGCCTGGGGCGGGGCCCGCGAGTTGCCCGAATATATTTTTGTTCATTTTTTGCGCACAGTTCCAAATACATTTTATTTGTTTTTACGTGCTAATCCTATGTATAATGAACACGTACACCACATTATGGTAGTAAAACATCCGTACTGTCCAAGGACACTGTTACGTGCATGATCAAATCAAATCAAATGTTTATTTAGGTAAGGTACATACATACAAGAGATTTTACAAAGAGTGATGGATTTATAGATAGGGCTATAGTACATACAATGCCTAAAGCCACTATTACGCAAAGCATTTCGGGCATGAAAACCTTAAATGACTAAAGCTTAATACTAATTGAGCATAAAGAATAAAATGAGTTGAGAAAAAATAGAAAAAGAGATAAAAAAGGGGGAACATGGCTGAAAAAGCAGCACAAATACAATTCTGTCAACAAACAGCGCCATGTAAAAAAAAACACGACATTGGTTGACAATAGAGGGGTAAGGTAGGTTACAGGGAATTTATTAGGTATAGCTTCGTTTTTATCTTAAACTGGTTGAGAGAGGTACAGTCTTTAACATGGTTGGGAAGCTCATTCCACATTCTGGGTCCCTTGATTTGTAGAGCATTTCTAGTTTGATTAAGTCGTACTCTAGGAATATCAAAACTGTATTTATTTTTGGTGTGGTGCTCATGGGTTCTGTTACAACCTTCTATGAAACTTTTGAGGTCAGGTTTGGCATTACAGTTCAGCGTTTTATATATGTATAATACACATGAGAGAATGTGCAGTGACATATCTAACATATTCAGAGATTTGAGTAGGGGTACCGAGTGATGTCTGGGGCCAGAGTTGGATATTGTCCTAATAGCAGCTTTGTGTTGAGTAATTAGAGGACGTAAATGATTTTGGGTAGTAGAACCCCAAGCACAAATATCATAGTTGAGATATGGATAGATGAGGGAGTAATAGAGAGTCACCAGGGCAAGGCGGGGGTACATAATATCTAAAATCAAAATCAAAATGTTTATTTAGGTAAGGTACATACATAAGAGATTTTACAAAGAGTGATGGATTTATAGTTAGGGCTAGTACATACAATGCCTAAAGCCACTATTACACAAAGCGTTTCGGGCATAAAAAACTTAAATGACTAAAGCTTAATACTAATTGAGCATAAAGAGTAAAATGAAAACATGGAATGAAAACATAGCTGAAAAAGCAGCACAAATACAATTCTGTCGATAAACAGCGCTCTTTAAAACAAAACAGACATTGGATGACAATAGAGGGGTAAGGTAGGTTACAGGGAATTTATTAGGTATAGCTTCGTTTTTATCTTAAACTGGTTGAGAGAGGTACAGTCTTTAACATGGTTGGGAAGGTTATTCCACAATCTGGGTCCCTTGATTTGTAGAGCATTTCTAGTTTGATTAAGTTTGATCTGATCTTAGAAGGAATGCCAACAGTTTTTGAAACTTTTTTTGATATATTTAGAATGTGTCCCTGGAAATTCAACTTGTGGTCAATGAGAATGCCAAGGAATTTGCCATCTAATTTGTTACAAATTTGGGTATTGTTTATTTTGAGATTTATTTGATTAGAGGATTTATTGCCAAACAGAATATAGAAAGTTTTGTCAATGTTAAGGGTGAGTTTGTTGGCAGTTAGCCAAAGATGGACTTTATTTAGCTCAGTATTTACTGTGGCATTTAGAGCAAGGGGGTCAGGACTGGAGTAAATGAAGGTTGTGTCGTCAGCAAATAGAATTGGTTTGAGGTTCGTCGAGTCGAGGGAGGGGGAAGACGTACCGTGCGCGCTCCGTTAAAATCGCGACATTAACCGGGATTTCTTAGGACTACTGCCATGGATTACTGATTACAGACATAACAAAGTGCATAGTGACCCGCTGGAAAATTAACAAACAGTCATTAACAATAGAACTTTGTGTTAAATAGAGAATAAACTGGAGACCACGTGTGAGCCAGTGCACGAGGCTTTGTGTACATGTGTGTATGAGGAAAAAATAGTGAACGGTGATTCGTGGAGCAGTGATGTAGAACGGGTATCACAACAACATATAAGTTGGAAGTGAAGGAAAATCGTGCATAGAATATTATAAATATAGAATACTAGAAATATAGAATAGTGGCAAGAGGCGGCATCAGTGGTTATAAATCGGGTAACTGGAAACTGGTGACATCAACCTGGGTCAACAAGAGGTCACCTGTACCTAAGTATAACCTAACCTAAGTATAGGTTAGGAATTGTCTCCAAAGAATTCTCAAAGAATTACTCACTATTGCTATCTAAGATAATTAGACGAGCCAAAACTAAATACTACGAAGATAAATTTACTCAAATAAAGAGCAACATTAAACAAACTTGGAGCACAATTTCACAAATATTGGGATCAAAGAAATCTTTAAATAACAAACCGACTCTCCTGTCTAATAACGATGGTCAGCTTTCAGCCTCTGATTCTGCTATTGAGTTCAATAGGTTCTTCTCTTCCATTGGTTCATCCCTTGCAAATGATATTCCATCTTCCAGTACTGACATTAAGGACTATCTTACAGGTAACTATCCACAGTCTCTGTACCTAAAGCCTATTAACTCCACTGACGTCAATGAGATAATCCTTTCCCTTAAAACCAAGCCTGGTGCCCTTGAGGAGATACCAACTTTAATTTACAAAAAAGCCTCCAGATCTTTAGCCCCTGCTATTGCTTTGCTCTTCAACAAGTCACTTGAACTCCAAACCTTTCCAGATATTCTAAAAAAAGCGAGAGTAACGCCTGTCCACAAATGTGGTGACCCCACAGATGTTAACAACTACAGACCTATATCAATCCTGCCAAACTTGTCAAAAATTTTTGAAAAACTTATATATAAGCAGCTCTACTCATATCTAGCCAAACTCAATATACTTAGCCCTTGCCAATATGGCTTCAGACCCAAAAAAAGCACTAACGATGCACTTATTAGTATGCTTAACTCGATTCATACAGCTCTTGATAAAAAGGAGTTCCCTGTTGGGTTATTTGTGGACCTGCGTAAAGCTTTTGATACTGTCAACCACCATAACCTTCTTCTTAAATTACATCATTATGGAGTCAGAGGACACTCCCTACAATACCTGGAGTCCTACCTTACTGACAGGCTCCAATATGTTTCTGTGAATAATACAATTTCTCCCACCCTACCCATCAACATTGGTGTTCCTCAGGGCAGCATACTTGGCCCTCTCCTCTTTCTCATCTACATTAATGACCTTCCAAATGCCTCCCAACACCTCAAACCAATTCTATTTGCTGACGACACAACCTTCATTTACTCCAGTCCTGACCCTCTTGCTCTAAATGCCACAGTAAATACTGAGCTAAATAAAGTCCATCTTTGGCTAACTGCCAACAAACTCACCCTTAACATTGACAAAACTTTCTATATTCTGTTTGGCAATAAATACTCTAGTCATATAAATCTCAAAATAAACAATACCCAAATTTGTAACAAATTAGATGGCAAATTCCTTGGCATTCTCATTGACCACAAGCTGAATTTCCAGGGACACATTCTAAATATATCAAAAAAAGTTTCAAAAACTGTGGGCATTCTTTCTAAGATCAGATATTATGTACCACGCCCTGCCCTGGTGACTCTCTATTACTCCCTTATCTATCCTTATCTCAACTATGGTATTTGTGCTTGGGGTTCTACTACCCAAAATCACTTACGTCCTCTAATTACCCAACACAAAGCTGCTATTAGAACAATATCCAACTCTGGCCCCAGACATCACTCGGTACCCCTACTCAAATCTCTGAATATGTTAGATATTAAGTCACTGCACATTCTCTCATGTGTATTATACATATATAAAACGCTAAACTATAATGCCAATCCTGATCTTAAAAGCTTCATAGAAGGTTGTAACAGAACCCATGAGCACCACACCAGAAATAAATACAGTTTTGCTATTCCTAGAGTACGTCTTAATCAAACTAGAAATGCTCTGCAAATCAAGGGGCCCAGAATGTGGAATGACCTTCCCAACCATGTTAAAGACTGTACCTCTCTCAACCAGTTTAAGATAAGAACTTAACACTACCTAATAAATTCCCTGTAACCTACCTCACTCCTCTATTGTCAACCCATGTCTGTTATTTTCTTTTTTTTTTAATCAACACTGTTTGTCAACCTATTGTATTTGTGCTGCTTTTTCAGTCATGTTCCCCTTTTTTTATCTTTATTTGTATTTGTTCTCAACACTTTTTATTCTTTATGCTCAATTAGTATTAAGTTCTAGATATTAATGTTTTTCTTGCCCGAAACGCATTGCGTAATAGTGGCTTTAGGCATTGTATGTACTAGCTCTATCTATATATCAATCCATTAATGTAACATCACTTGTATGTATATACCTTACCTGAATAAACATCTGAATCTGAATCTGAATCTGAATCTGCTAGGTTGATGTTCCCTATGTTACCTAACTCGGACTCCCAGTTGACATTATCAGCAGCAGTTATAAAATTGTCTATAGCAGTTTCATTGTGCAGCCTAAAACTTAACTCCCTTGACTCTAGAGGTGGTTTGCTAATGTTAGTTAAGAGAAATGTGGGGTAATGGTCTGTAGTGTTATCGGTGATTATACCTGAAGTAAGCGGAGAGGTTATGTTTGTCCAGATGTGATCTAGAGTCGTGGCAGTACTATCAGTGATTCTAGTAGGTCTAGTGATTAAGGGTATGAGGAAGCAGGAATTCATACAGTTGAGGAAGCTAACAGCAGTAAGGTGTTCAGGCTCGCAGAGGTCAATATTAAAGTCCCCTGCGATAATTAGATGGTTTTTGTTCAGTCTGTTATCGAGTATTAGATTTCTAAGGTTTGAGTTGAATTTGGACACATCAGTGTTAGGAATTCTATAGACTGCACCCACAGACAGGACAGACTCGGCACCCTTGACTCTGAAGCTGGCGAAGATATACTCCCCACAGCAGTCTCTAGTTCTAATTACTTTTAAGCATGTTAGTTCTTGGTGGTAGTAAAGAGCAGTGCCACCACCTCTCTGAATTTGACGACAGTTGGGAATTGCCGAGTAGTTAGTCATGTTAAAGAGTTGAGTAGTATCCTCTTTCAACCATGTTTCAGTAAGTATAATAAAAGAGAATTTGTTGTCAATAGTTTCAATCAAGGCACCAACATCATCGAAGTGTTTACCTAGGGATCTAACGTTCAAGTTGATTACAGATATATTGTGATTATGTGTTAATACATTGTTTACATCATGTGCTGCAAAATATCTGCAATTTAGATCATTAAAGTGATGATTGTCATAGATAGTGGATAAGAGGTTTAGTTCTGGGTCTATACTTGTCTGCATAAAAAGCTGGTTGCAGGAAAACAAGGCAAGAATGGCAAATTACAAAGTAGAATTAAGCTATAAAAGGGGGAAAAATATATAAACAATACTATACAAAACAAACACAAAATAAACAACAAAAGAAAAAAATGAGGTAGCTTACAAGGGGCTTACAGGGGTACAATGGAGTAAGGGAGTATGGCGAGGCTAGGCAACCTAGATAATAAATGAAATGAAAGAAAAAACATATAAACATGGACTATACAAAACAAAAGATATAGATATACAAAACAAAGATATAAACAAGACTATACAATACATGGCCTCTGATTTGAAATACAAATCGGAGATGTTTCTGAAGAGGGGGACAAAGAAACAGTTGCGCAGTGCGCCCCGCGCAGATGCGCGGGAAGTCTGGGGCCATATAAATTTTGGGGCAGAGAGGGGCTCTCCCTCACTCCAACCGACCGTCGCAGTACTCGAAACTGCGCCGCGCCTCAACGACATGTGGACCAATACTCAGTCCTGCATTCATCAGTCTGTCGATAAGGCAGGGGCCCCCTGCCCTACTCATCCTACTCTAAGGTAATGTAAAAATTTTCTGTTAAAGTTTAGTCAGGACTGTCCAGTGTCTGTCGTGTGTTGGCGCCTTCCCCCTGCGGTCCGTGTGGGCCGCCTTAGTTCCCTTGTGCCTTCTGCACGTTCGCCTGTCTTGAGGTATGCAGGCGCGCCTTTCAGTCTGTGCCAGGTGCTGCAGCGGCTGCTTTTTGCTGCTGCCGCAATGCCCCGGGTCGGCGTGTGTTTACGCCGTGTCCCGAGTGAACCGCCCAGGTAGTGTTATCTCCCAGGCGTGCACTATGGGCACTGGTCAGCTGTGTTCCATAGGCGTGCGCCTAGGGGCCCCGGTTCGTGCCCCGCTCGGACGTGCGTGCCTGGCCGGGCCCCCTGCGAGCGGCTCGGCGTCGCCCTTGGAGGCGCCCCCACGTGGACAGGTTGCTGTGGTCCTATGCCAAGGGCCATGGTGCGTGCCGCGCCCGGACGTGCGTGCACGGTGGGCTCCCTGTGAGTGGTCTGGCGGCCTCCAAAGGATACCTGATCAACCAGGCTGTGACTCATACGTCAGGCTGCAAGCAGCCGTGTCCAACAGCCTGGTTGATCAGTCTGGCTACCAGGAGGCTTGGTCGACGACCGGGCCGCGGGGACGCTAAGCCCCGGAAGCACCTCAAGGTAGGCCCTTGGCGGGGGCGCCACGAGGCCAGGTTGCAGTGGTCCTATGCTCCTTGGGCCCGACCTTTGGGGCCCATGCCCGGTGGGTGTCGCCCTCGTGCCATGGCGCTCAGAGAAGCGCTTGCCCTGGGTTGTGTCTCGCTTCCTTCCTGTCCCTCTTGGGTGCTAAGCCACGCAGATTAGCGGCGTGGCCTTCCCCGGGGCAGGGGGTCTGTCTGCATTCATGTCGTACCCGGGCGTGCCCGCTTGTGGGGGGCCTGCCTCACACCCACGCCTGGCGGCGGTGTCCTGGTCGGCAGGCCCTGAGGCTTCTTTGCCTAGGGGCTGCCTCGACGTCAGGTTGGGCTTAGCCGCGTGCCTCCCTGTCCCCTGCTGTTTTGGCCCAGGCTATCCACCGTTCTATGGTCCGTTCTGTTCTATGGTCCCCTGTTCTGTTTGGGGGTGTCTTGGTGAGCCAGGGCGCGCGCAGGAGTGTTTTGCGTTCATCAGGTATGCAGGTATGTTTGTATGGTAGGTGTGGTAACATACCTGCAGGTATGTTTGTCTCCAGACATCTCGTCTGGCAGGTTTAGCCCAGCACATTCGTACCTAGATGTTTTCGCCTGGCCGGTTTAGCCGGCACGTTTGTACCCAGACGTTGTCGTCTGTCCAGTGTAGCCCGGTACATTTGTTCCCAGACGTTTCGTCTGGCTGGTATAGCCGGCACGTTCGTACCCAGACGTTTTTGTCTGGCCGGTGTAGCCCGGTACATCAATTCCACCACGTTTCCTTCGAACGCTGTAGCACAGTACTCCCGTGGTTTTCCTTGGTTGCGTGTACCGAATGTTGGTCTGCCTGGAGTGCCCGGTTATGCGACCCCTTCCCCATCACAAGTTTTCAGCGTCCAGCCCAACGCCTGGCCGTGCGGTCTGCCGCTTGAGCGTCTTCAAATTAAATCAAATCAAATGTTTATTTAGGTAAGGTACATACATACAAGATATTTTACAAAGAGTGATGGATTTAATTCTAATTATTGCGGTCATTTATTATTTAATTCTGTTCAATTTTAATACATTCCTTTATTTAGACTTTCAGCTTGATTAGTTTCATTACGCGGCAAATTTAGGAAATTTATAGCATTGCTTACACCTCTTGCCGTAAAAAAAAATTATATTTTCGTAAAAGAATTTGTATTTTCATGTCAATTTAGTGAACGGGAGCCCGCTCCTGTTTTGGTGATTTATGTTCCTCCATCATTAACTATACCCTTACTTAAATAACTTGTTATATTCTTAGTCTTTCAGTCATGACGTGTATTAAGACTTGCCTCCTTTATTCCTCAAGTTATTCCTCAATTTACCATTGCGCAAGCCTCTGGATTTAGATCCTTTAGTTTTAGAGGTAATTAGGTATTCGTTTTTCATGTCAATTTAGTGAACGGGAGCCCGCTCATATTTTGGTGATTTACGTTCCTCCTTCATTAACTAAACGCTTACTTAAATAACAGGTTATATCCTTAGTCTTTCAGTCATGACGTGTATTAAGACTAAAGTTATTCCTCAATTTAGCATTGAGCAAGCCTCTGGCTTTAGATTATTCCTGCAATTGATTTTATGAGTCAATTACCCTCAGCAATTTGTTACTGCAATTTATGCATTGCGTTTGCTCCACGTTTTATGTAACGTTTTGTGCCGCAATTATGTTTGTGTAACTGTTGCTTTTGTCATTGAGTTTAGGTTAAGTCAGCTAGGATGTGCTAGTTAGGTTATACTATGGTGTCTTTCAGTCACGATGTGTATTAAAGACTTTCAGTTTATTCCTCAATTTAGCCAGAAGGTACCGCGGCTTCCCAGTCGACGTCCTTCCTGTGACGAATCAAGCCGGCGATGTTTTCAGTTTTATATTTTTCTGATCAGGGGGAGAAAGATACTGGCAGTATGGGGCTTTAAATTTATTGAAGATTAAATTCTGCAGAACATGTAAATATATAAAGTTTCAAATATATAAAGTAAGTAAATATATAAAGTTTATATTAAACACGGTTTATATTATAGACATATAAACAAAGTTTATATTATATTAACTTAATACTGAACATGTAAATATATAAAGTAAGTAAATATATAAAGTTTATATTCAAATATATAAAGTAAATATATAAAGTAAGAATTAACAGTAACAATTCCAAGTCCGAGGACTAGATTTAACTTAAAAGGTACACCCGTAGTAAGTATGAGACCTTAGCCTATAGTGACATGGAAACTAATTCTGCAGAAACCTAAAGGTTAACTGGTACTAGAATTAAGGCCGAGTGCAAATGTGTAGTAATTATATAACACTAGGATATAACAGGCAGGACACAAAGAATAACTAATAAGTGAGAGACCACATAACACGTAATGTACCCGGCCAAGAGGCCGTAAAAGACCTAATGAATAAGGAGAAGGGGGTGTGACTACAAGTAGGGCTTACTAGCACCTAGACTGGGCAAAGTATTAGCTGCGGACAGCGGGACACTTGGGGACCGGCGCTGCACCCCCCTTCCCACATGCAGTGGGGAGAAAAGGGGACAACTGTGCAAAGCATGGCGGGGGTACAAAGACAGCCGCTTGCAAAGGGGAGGTGGGTGGGCTTTGCGAGGGCAGCGGCAGGGGCAGGCGGAGTGAGGGCAGAGCCCCTCTGTTTCCCCGTATTTATACAGCCCCAGACTGCCCGCGCAACGCCGCGGGACGCGCTGCGCAAATGTTTCTTTCTCCCCCATCAGAAACATCCCTGCTTGCGATCAAGCAGTGGCCATTATTTGATCATATTAATGTGCGGCCTCCCAGGCCGCTGGTTTATCCAGACGTGTTGTCTGCCCGGTGTAGCCCGGAAGTCACTGCGGCCTCACAGGCCGCAGGTTTACCCAGACGTGTTGTCTGCCCGGTGTAGCCCGGGAGTCACAGCGGCCTCCTAGGCCGCTGGTCACGAAGTTCCAGCTGAAGCGTTCTAGCTGACGTTGTGCCTATTTTCACTCCTTTTCGTTATTGTATTTGGTTGTATTTACCTCGGCTCAAAGTGTTAATCCCGTTTCTCTAACGAGTTATAGTCCAGCTTTATTTTGAGCATACTTTGTTTTGCAATTTATAATTATTTATAATTAGTTATAATTAATTATAGTTATAATTGGTTTATAATTTTATTATTTACACCATTTATTTACGATTATTCATGTTAATATAATTTATTACATTGTTAGGCTTTTTTCCAACGACGTCGTCCCAGCAGTCGTTGTCCCAGCCGGTGTTGTTCCTGCAGAGGATGGGCCAGCTGGTGGCTCGGCCGAAGCTGTTGCAGCGGGCGCCCTCACAGGCTCAGCTAGTTTCAGCAGACGATGTTACAGCTGCTAACGCCCCAGTTCCATGTTAGGCTTCCTGGCAGCCGATGCTTCAGTCATGAAGCTCCAGCTGAAACGTTCCACCCGACGTTGCGCCCATCAATTTATCACTCTTTTCAGTTTTTGTAATTCTCGCTTTCCCAGCTTCATGAATTGTTCCCGTTATTTTCTATGACAGTTATATTCCAGTCTTTAGCCTAAATTGTCTTGCAGCTGGCCTTCTACTTACCATTAACATCTTCCCTGGTGGCCAGTTGCCGCTATTTTCCTCCCTTTATCAGATGTTGATGCTCCAGCTGTCGATGTCCAGCCGCTGATGGCAGGATTTTGCAGTTCAACATTCGGCAACGGTCGTTAAGTTAATCCATTATTTTGCACAATTTTGACTATTGGTGTTTGTGTTATACACCCTACGTTAATGTGGGTTTAAGGTCCAGGTACTACCCACGTGCATAATTCTTTATTCTTTAACTTATAAAACCCGTGCTTATTGTATTTGAGTTATTAACTAAGCCAGCTAGATTGTGCTAGTTGCTGTGTCTCAGGCCTCATGCCTCTTGCTTCAGTTTCCCTGGCTTCGCATTTACCACTAGCCTACTCACTTTAGTTCCGCTCAGGATGCTTTGTCTTGTTGCATGTTTCTTTTACTGTGTTTACAGTATGTTTGTTTAACTTTTGCTTTGCCTTAAGTTATTAAGTAAAGTCAGTTAGGATGTGCTAGTCGCGGTGTTACGGGCCCTTGTCTCCTGCTTTAAGTTTCTGGCCCTGCATTTATGTTTAGTTTCCTCTGTAAATTATTACTGTTATTACGGGTAGCCCTTGCGGCATATTTGTTGTTTCTCCTGGTTACGTTATGTGGTTTATCATTTACGGCCTAAATGTTTACATTTAGCCTATCACAATTTAATTCTTCAATTGATGCCCCTCCCAACACCAGCTGCAGGTTTTACTTCCCGTTGGAAATTTATGCTTGTTCGCTCAACTTTGTTTAAGTTGTTAGGTAAGGCCAGTTAGGCTGAGCGAGTTGCTACTCGCCGTCTCAGTTATCTCTAACTTAAGCTTTGACGCCCTGGCGTCGTGCGGTCCGCCGTTTTGGTGATTTATAATTTATATTATTTGTGAACAATTTTAAAATATATCTTATGATTGCTAGACTTTCAGTTATGAGTTGTATTACTTCTGCAATTTATAGCATTGATTACGTCTCATGCCTAAAAAAAATTATTATTGGACTCGCAATTATGGTTCGTATTTAACACGACAAATTTTTCCCCCAATTTACACTTTGCTTAAGTTTTACGTTTAATTTGATATATTAAGGGACTTTCAATTAGGATTTGTATTAATCTATTGCTTTGCCTCTGCGCCATTAAGTTAATTTCAGCTAGGGTACGCTAGTTGCAGCTAGTGCATTCGGGTTGGGTCCCCCCCCCCCATTTTTCCTCTGGTTATTTCGTCCTATTACACTCGTTTCCCTTATTATATATTCTAAATATTGTGCATTATATTTGTCCACCCATTCTTCATCGTTTCGGCAGTACATTAAGATACATTTGGAATGCTACAGAGAAGTTTAGCATGGCCTCGCGCACGGTGTCATGCAAACTGGCCATTCGGCCTTCCATATGGCAAGCATAAGCCAGTCAGTCGCATGATGTCGGCCACCATGCTTGTTACGACCCTGGGTTCTCCAGTGGAAACCAGAGGTCAAAATTGAGCTATTAAACTTTCTGGTAGTACAGTTTAGTGCATCACGAGCGGCAATTGTTTGTATCTTCCCTGCCAGACGTAAGACTATTATTGTTTCTCAAAGAGCATTTAAAGACTGAGCTGGGGGTTGATTATTAAATAATAACATAGGCACCAACTTTGCTTACTAATACTTTCTAATCATTTGTAAAGTAACAATACGTTGCATAGGGGAAGATCTTTAATGTGCTTAGCTGCACGATCAATTAGGCTCCTTAATTACGGCACCACGACATGGGAGGCCTAGCTGGTCGCTAGGAGGTTCTTTTCTGGCTGGCGTTCGTGGGCACGAGACCTACTCTGTGGCTGCATCCCTACTCTCCTCCCTTCTCCTCTTACTTATTTCCCTTACCTTAAGTTCCTGTACCATTAAGTTAAGTATTGTATGATTTCTAAGTGTACCTACTCTGGTAGTAATGATTGGTGAAACCTGGGGGTAGTAGTTGCCAGTGTTTTGGGTAACCCTAAGTGTTGTGTTTTTTATTAGGGGTACCACATGGTCTCACTACCCTAAGCTGCATCCAGCTTCAGTGCTTATCCAGTAGTACTTTACCCTAGCTTGTTATTAGTGTAAACCTTGTATCCTGCCTATATGGACCAAGGCTTTTAACGTAAGATAGTGTGGTAAAGTTATTATTATTATTGTTATTGGTGTGAGTGTATATGGGGGGTTGTTAAGGGGTTAATAAATAAGTACATGAATTATAGAGTATCCCTTCTTCCTGTGTGGAGTGCATTGATCAACCCTTAGACTAACATATATGGTCTAGTAGCAAGTTAATACTACTGTTGATAGTTTATTTTGGGGGCCGGGCCTTTTAGCTCTCCCATATTTGATACTCTTGTCTTCTAACTACCCTTACCCCTTAATAATACCAAGTCCCCCATAGCAAGTCCACCACACATATTATTTATAACAATGCTGTTGGTCAGCAGTCAGCCAGCATGTTGTTGGCCATATGGTCGCTAACGTTCTTTGGCCATCCGGCCTTCTGGGCTAATTTACTCTTCTTGTTCCTTCGTCATTGTTGTTTCTTACTACGTAATAGTATTCTATTTAATTTAACCTCATCTATCATTAGGTTAGGGGCCCTTACCTCCAACTGCTATTCCTTCCCCTGTGCTCTGCCCGCTTGGTGCACAACGTCGGCTTCTTATGTTCCCTTTTTTCGCAGCCACGACAAGCCGGAACCCCCCCCCCCCTCCTCACCCTACTGCGGCGAGGAAGCGAACGCGAGCCGGATAGTCCTCTTATCACCGTTACAACGCACGCAGCGGCGCCGGGATGCAGCCGCCCAGGGCCTATGTTAATACTATTATCTTCCCTTATTTGCTGGGCTATATTGTAGTACTAATATTATTCCATATCGTTACTGTCATTCCAGTATTATTTTATTAAGAATATAAATTGTTATTATGGTTTGGCGTTGCTTTCTTAATTTTTTCTATTCTGCGGCACTTGCCGTCATCAGTTATTTACGATATTACATTGTATTCTTACATTGTACGGTTATTTACGACATTGTATTCTTAATATTATCCTTATTACAGTTACTGGATGCCAGTTCCCTGCCGTCGATTTCACTTTGCTCCTGTTCTGAAAGATGTAGCCGAAGTTCACGGCGTACTAGCTGCGGCTGCAGACGCTCATTGACAACACAAGACTAAACTCAGCGGCCACTTAAGGCAGACTCCTTGGCTTCTATTCAGCTCTATCACCCGTCTGGAGGCAGAGATGGGATGGAGACCAAGGGTAATGTTCCCCGCTCACATTCTACATCCGCTTAGGACACAAGCATGTTACAGATTTGGCTTTAAGAATTGGTTCTTATTCCATTTTATTGTTTATGTATATATTGCTTTGTTGTATATACCCGTTCTTGGTATATGTATTGTTTATATTATCAAGATTTATAGTGTTTCGTATTATCCCTGTTCATATAGCTGCTTTGTGCTTCCTTGCTGTTCTCTTATTGGCTTTCTCCCACCTTTGCTCCTAGCAAAGGTACTTCGCCCTTCCGTTTGCTGGAAGATTCTTAGAATTGTTAGCTCCCTTCATTGCTACAGTATAGTTATTCGGAAAATTCTTATTCATCCAGGATTGTTAATTAAAGAATCTCTTAATTCCTGCTGCTGGGCCCCCTCCCCCCGTTTTTTCGTCTCCTCCGCATTGATTCAGCTAGGGTTTACCTATCGTCTGTGCTCTTGCCTGTCACGATAACACTGCACGCCGCTTTTGCTCACCCTTACTGCCTTATATCTTTCAGCCCGGGGAAGGTGATCTACACGACAAAAAATCGACGCACGCTCCGACTGGACCAGGTATCGTTTACATGGTCAGGAATCAACACTCTTCGGATCCTACAAGCACAGCGCAGGACGCACGCATACCCTAGCCCAGCGAGCGCCCCCCACCCCACCCCCCCCCCCCCCCGACAAGCTCTACCCGGCCCGTACCCCAGTGAACAGGCAAGACTTCTCCAGGGCGCTTAATTCGCGCCGCCCTCGCAGAGCTAGGCTCGCCTCCAGCCGACCACGCCCTCTTACCTTTAGAATTGGCAGGGCCACTCAGCTCTCTTGATGGGCTCGCCAACGGAGATAACGGCGGGTCCAGCATCCAGCTGGAACCCCCACCTGACTACGTCCGAGACGTTGTTGCTCTGCCACTCTGAGGCCTCCTTGCGGCCAGCGGGCCTCGCCCTTCGGGGGGTGGGGGTCTGGCCAGCTGGCCTGCGGTGGGGGTGCAGCGCCGGTCCCCAAGTGTCCCGCTGTCCGCAGCTAATCCTTTGCCCAGTCTAGGTGCTAGTAAGAGTCAGGAAACCCTTCTCCTTATTCCTTGGCGGCCGGCCTCACGCCCTGGGAAAAACTTCTCCCATTTGTCATATCAGTTTTCCCCAGTCACTAGGTATTTTCTGCCTGCCTGTTAATTCTAGGATTTCCCATTATGTCTTGGTCGGGCTCCATTAAGTGTTGTGTCTATACACTTTATTTCCCCTTTGTGTCCTGACTGTTATACCTAGTTCTAATTACATTTCATCTGCCATTAGGTTTCTGCAGAACGTGTTTGCCATGTCACTAGGCTATGCTTACTACTACGGGGGTACATTTTAAGTTAATTATTAGTCCTCAGACATGGACATGTTACATTTGTTAATTCCTACTTATATTATTTACATGTTCTGCAGAATTTAATTTACTAATAAAATTTAAGCCCCAATCGGCCTGTGTCTTTTTCCCCCTGGTCAGAAAAAAAACAAATTGAACAAAAAAAGAAAAATGAGGTAGATTGCTTACAAGTACTCTCAGGTACACTGTAAGTAACAATTTGCAATTTGAGATACAGGCAAAGCCAGGGGGTACAATGGAGTAGGGGAGTATGGCGAGGCTAGGCAAACTAGGTAATAAATGAAATCAAAGAAAAAAGTTGAATAATAAACATAGGCAAATTTAAGCTAATGATTATTAACTATAAATAGTTCAGTTATGACTGTATAATTAATAAGACCTAAAGAATTATTTATGCACTCAATTAATTAAGTCCAGTAAATGAGTAGTGAAGAGTAAGTTAAAAATTAAGTAAAAAAATGAAACAAGGAGACTTAGGATACCTACCTTGAGGTTACCTTGAGGTGCTTCCGGGGCTTAGCATCCCCGCGGCCCGGTCGTCGACCAGGCCTCCTGGTTGCCGGACTGATCAACCAGGCTGTTGGACGCGGCTGCTCGCAGCCTGACGTATGAGTCACAGCCTGGTTGATCAGGTATCCTTTGGAGGTGCTTATCCAGTTCTCTCTTGAACACTGTGAGGGGTCGGCCATTTATGCCCCTTATGTGTAGTGGAAGCATGTTGAACAGTCTCGGACCTCTGATGTTGATAGAGTTCTCTCTCAGAGTACCTGTTGCACTCAGAGTATCTGTTTTTCAACAGGGGTATTCTGCACATCCTGCCATGTCTTCTGGTCTCATGTGATGTTATTTCTGTGTGCAGGTTTGGGACCAGACCCTCTAATATTTTCCACGTGTAAATTATTATGTACCAAGGGAGCCGGTCGGCCGAGCGGACAGCACGCTGGACTTGTGATCCTGTGGTCCTGGGTTCGATCCCAGGCGCCGGTGAGAAACATTGGGCGAAGTTTCTTTCACCCTATGCCCCTGTTACCTAGCAGTAAAATAGGTACCTGGGTGTTAGTCAGCTGTCACGGGCTGCTTCCTGGGGGTGGAGGCCTGGTCGAGGACCGGGCCGCGGGGACACTAAAAGCCCCGAAATTATCTCAAGAAAACCTCAAGATAACCTAACCTCTCCCGCCTGCGCTCAAGGGAGTACAGTTTTAGGCTCTTTAGTCGGTCCCAATAGTTTAGATGTTTTACTGAGTGGATTCTAGCAGTAAAGGATCTCTGCACGCTCTCCAGGTCAGCAATTTCTCCAGCTTTGAAAGGTGCTGTCATTGTGCAGCAGTACTCTACTCTAGAGAGCACAAGCGTTTTGAAAAGTATCATCATCGGTATAGCATCTCTAGTGTGAAAAGTTCTTGTTATCCAACCTGTCATTTTTCTTGCAGTTGTGACGGCTATATACTTTATTGTGTTCTTTAAAGGTAAGGTCTTACGACATGAGTATACCCAGATCCTTTACATTGCCTTTTCGTTCTATGTTATGATTTGCCTGAGTTTTGTACGTGGTTTCCGTTTTTATATTTTCATTTTTTCCATAGCGCATGAGCTGGAACTTATCTTCGTTAAACACCATATTATTTTCTGTAGCCCATAGAAAGACCTGATCTACATCTGACTGGAGGTTCGCCGTGTCCTCTATGTTGCCTACTCTCATGAAGATCCTAGTGTCATCTGCAAAGGATGATACAGTGCTATAGGTTGTGTTCTTGTCTCGAGTGCTGTGGTGAGACTGCGGATCGCGCAAAAGGGAAAGCAACGAAGAGTAAGGAAGCACAGGCTCCTCAGAGAGTAACGGACGTACCTAAGCAAACCTTAGTTGTGGGAGATTCCCAGATAAGGTATTTGGATAGAACGTTTTGTGCTAGAGATAGGAGGAACAGGTTAAGGGTTTGCTATCCCGGAGCTGGCATTGGTGATATTATAAACAACATGAATGATATTATGGCTGGAAATGGGAACAATCCCGTTATTTGCATTAGCGTGGGAGGAAATGATGTTGGTCGAGTTAGGAGTGAGGAACTGATTCAGAGGTATAAAACAGCCATAGAATTAGTTAGGAGCAAGGGAGGATTCCCGATCATATGTGGCATTCTTCCAAGAAAGTGAGTGGGAAATGAATGGATATCGAGGGAACTTGGTGTCAATTGCCGGCTGGAAAGATATTGCAAATCAAATGCAATATCTTTCATAGACAACTGGGAACACTTCTATGGAAGAAATGAAATGTATGCTCGGGATGGGGTGCATCTATTGAGGGCAGGGGTTGTTGCTGTTGCGAACTCATTGGAACCAGTGGTTAGAGGCATTTGTTTGGGTTTAAACTGTTAGTAGATAGTGGTATGGGAATTGATTTGGAGGAAGGAAATAATAAAAGTATGTGTTTGTGGGAGAAAAGAATTGGCAAAATGATCAGGGAAAGAGAAGGGCCTCAAAATAACTATTCACTTTGGGTATATTACACTAACACTAGAAGTCTGAGAAACAAAATAAACGATTTAAATGCTCTTGCCTGCACAGAAAAAATTGATATTATTGCACTTACCGAAACGTGGATGAACGTAGAAAATAGAGAACTATTAGCTGAATATCAGATAAATGGATTTAAACTATTTCACACAGATAGATATATTAGACGAGGAGGGGGAGTAGCCATATATGTTAGGGACAATTTGAAATGTAGTCTCAAAGAGGGAATCAAAACTGAGCCACACACAGAAACTATTTGGATAGAAATAAACGAAAAAGCAAATATTATAATAGGAGTTATATATAGGCCACCAAATTTAGACAGAATGGTAGCAAAGCATCTATGGGAGAAATATCTAGAGCATCTAGATCTAACAGTATTTATGTCATGGGTGACTTTAATTTTAGTGGAATAAACTGGTTGAATAAAACAGGGAATAATGAAGCAGAAGATTTTCTAGAATTAATTGACGATTGCTTTCTTACGCAACACATTAAGGAACCGACGCGGGGAAATAATATTTTAGATTTAGTGTTAACTAACAGGGAAACACAAATTAAGGACATCGAAATAGGGAGTGAGTTAGGGAACAGTGATCATAAAGAAATTAGATTTAGCATTGAATGGAATAGATCTGTAGGAGAAAATACTGTTAAAGTGCCTGATTTTCGAAAAGCTGATTTCAATAGCCTAAGGATTTTTTTGGGTCAAATAGATTGGAAAGTCTTGGGTATGCAGGCAATGAGTCACAATAACGTGGCTGAAGTATGTTGACCAGACCACACACTAGAAGTTGAAGGGACGACGACGTTTCGGTCCGTCCTGGACCATTCTCAAGTCGATTGAGAATGGTCTTGGGTATGGGGTGTGGGCCGGTATTGGAGCTAGACGTTAACCCAGCGATAGGTGACGTAAAAGGGGTTTTCGATGTGGATTCAAATTATAACCTATTTAAAAATATTCTAAGCAAAGCGCAGGAATGTAGTATACCATATAAATTCAATAGATCGAACACTAATGATCCAAAGTGGATAACAAGGGATCTGAAGAGCCTTATAGGTAAAAAGAAAGCGTGGTACAAAAGGATTAAGAATGGGGAAGTCAGTTTAGAACAGGAATTCGTACAACTGGTTTGAAATACTAAAAAAGAGATAAGGAAAGCAAAAAGAAACTATGAAGTTCGCATACCAGAGCAAGCGAAGACAAATCCTAAAGGGTTTTTCCAGTTATACCGGACAAAAGATTAGGGAAAGGATAGGTCCATTAAAAACTGAGACAGGTCAAATAACAGATAGTGATGAAGACATGAGTAGTATTTTTAATAAATATTTTATATCTGTGTTTACTAAAGAGGAACTTGACGATATGCCTTCAGCCGAACAAGTATATGTGGGTGAGGACGAGGACAGGTTGACTAGTTTAGCAGTTACCAGGGAGGATGTTCTTAAACAAATAGTAAAACTCAAACCAAACAAATCCCCAGGGCCGGATGAAGTGTTTGCTAGGGTGCTTAAAGAATGCAAAGAGGAGCTTTGCGACCCACTGTCTACCATATTTATTAAATCAATAGAGTCAGGCAGAGTGCCAGAGTTATGGAAAGTTGCTAATGTGATACCAGTTTTTAAGAAAGGAGATAGATCACTTGCGTCAAACTATCGACCAATTAGCCTAACGTCTATTGTGGGAAAATTACTCGAATCGATAATTGCAAATAAAATTCGTCTTCATCTTGAAAAACACAAATTAATAAATGAGTCGCAACATGGTTTCACAAATGGCCGTTCATGTTTAACAAATTTGCTATCTTTTTATTCCAGCATAGTTGAGGCAGTTGATAGTGGTAAGGATTGTGATGTTGTGTACTTTGACTTTAGCAAAACTTTTGATACAGTGCCACATGAAAGACTGATTAAAAAAACAGAGGCTCATGGTATTGGAGGTGCTATATTAAGTTGGATTAGGTCATGGCTATTCCAAAGGAAACAGAGAGTTAGTATAAATGGGGTTAAGTCAGAGTGGGAAAATGTTGTAAGTGGAGTTCCTCAGGGCTCTGTCCTGGGACCTCTGTTGTTTATAATATATATCAATGATTTAGATTCAGGTTTGAGTAGCAACATTTGCAAATTTGCCGATGATACAAAACTCGGCAGGGAAATTAACACGGAAGAAGACTCACTATCACTTCAAGTTGATCTAAATAGGGTTTTGAAATGGTCAATGGATTGGCAGATGCAGTTTAATGCTGATAAATGTAAAGTTGTGAGGCTAGGTAATGATGATAGAGTTACAAGATACGAGCTAGATGGTGTTGAGATTGCGAAGTCGAATTGCGAAAGGGATCTGGGAGTTATGATAAGTAAGAATTTAAAACAAAAGGATCAATGCATGAATGTTCGTAATAAGGCAAATAGGACACTGGGATTTATTTAATCGAAGCGTTAGTAACAAGACACCTGGTGTCTTGTTACTAACGCCTGGTGTTACTTGTTACTTAAGCTATATGTTGCTCTGGTTAGGCCCCATTTAGATTATGCAGTTCAGTTTTGGTCGCCTTACTATAGAATGGATATAAATTCACTTGAACGTGTCCAGCGTAGGATGACTAAGTTAATTCCCCAAGTTAGAAACCTTTCATATGAAGAAAGATTAACAAAGCTTAAATTGCATTCTCTGGAAAGGCGAAGAGTTAGGGGTGACATGATAGAGGTTTATAAGTGGATGAATGGACACAACAAAGGGGATATTAATAGGGTATTAAAAGTATCAACACAAGACAGAACACGAAACAATGGGTATAAATTGGATAAGTTTAGATTTAGGAAAGACTTGGGTAAATACTGGTTCGGTAACAGAGTTGTTGATTTGTGGAACTAATTACCGCGTAACGTGGTGGAGGTGGGGTCCCTCGATTGTTTCAAGCCCGGGTTGGACAAGTATTGCAATATTATTATTGCAATAATGGAAGGATTAGTTAATGATTTGGTGAGTTTGGTTGGAGCTCTGAGAGCAGAGATGGATTCCCTGTGAGAGGAGGTACGACAGCTGAGACTTCGAGAGGAAACGAAGGAGGAGACCAGTGTTGACGAGACCTCATCGTGGAGAGTAGTGAAAGACAGGGGTCTTAAGAAGACCTTGACAAGGCCGCCTACAGACGCCCTATGGACGGCAAATTCATTTGCCGTGTTGGACGACGAGTGCTGTAGTGCGCCTGCAGCGAGGAACGGCCGAGCGCAGGCCCCTCAGGCTGCTCAGAAAGTTAGGGCGGTACCGAAGCGAAATTTGGTTGTGGGAGATTCCCAGGTGAGGTATTTAGACAGAACGTTTTGTGCCAGAGATAGGGGGAACAGATTAAGGGTTTGCTATCCGGGAGCTGGAATTGGTGATATTGTTGAAAACATGAATGATATTATGACGGGAAATGGGAACAAACCCATTACTTGTATTAGTGCAGGGGGTAATGATGTTGGGCGAGTTAGGAGTGAGAAACTAATACAGAGATTTAGGACAGCCATTGAATTAGTTAGGAGCAAGGGAGGAATCCCGATCATATATGTGGCATTCTTCCAAGAAAGAGAGTGGGAAATGAATGGATGTCAAGGGCACTTGGTGTCAATTGCCGGCTGGAAAGATATTGCAAATCAAATGCAATATATTTCATAGACAACTGGGAAAGCTTCTATGGAAGAAATGAAAGTATGCTCGTGATGGGGTGCATCTATCGAGGGCTGGGGTTGTTGCTGTTGCGAATTCGTTGGAACCAGTGGTTAGAGGTGTTTGTTTGGGTTTAAACTGTTAGTAGATAGTGGTATGGGAATTGATTTGGAGGAAGGAGGTAATAAAAGCATGTGTTCGTGGGAGAAAAGAATTGTCAAAATGATCAGGGAAAGAAAAGGGCCTCAAAATAACAATTCACTTAGGATATATTACACTAACAGTAGAAGTCTAAGAAATAAAATTAATGAATTAAATGCTCTTGTCTGCACAGAAAAAATAGATATTATTGCACTTACCGAAACGTGGATGAACGTAGAAAATAGAGAACTATTAGCTGAATATCAGATAAATGGATTTAAACTATTTCACACAGATAGATATATTAGACGAGGAGGGGGAGTAGCCATATATGTTAGGGACAATTTGAAATGTAGTCTCAAAGAGGGAATCAAAACTGAGCCACACACAGAAACTATTTAGATAGAATTAAACGAAAAAGCAAATAATATTATAATAGGAGTTATATATAGGCCACCAAATTTAGACAGAATGGAAGCAAAGCATCTATGGAATGAAATATCTAGAGCATCTAGATCTAACAGTATTTATGTCATGGGTGACTTTAATTTTAGTGGAATAAACTGGGTGAACAAAACAGGGAATAGTGAAGCAGAAGATTTTCTAGAATTAATTGACGATTGCTTTCTTACGCAACACATTAAGGAACCAACGCGGGAAAATAATATTTTAGATTTAATGTTAACTAACAGGGAAACACAAATTAATGATATCGAAATAGGGAGTGAGCTAGGGAACAGTGATCACAAAGTAATCAGATTTAGCATAGAATGGAATAGACCTGTAGGAGAAAATTCTGATTTCGAAAAGCTGATTTTAATAGCCTAAGAAATTTTTTGGGTCAAATAGATTGGAAACTCTTGGGTATGGGGTGTGGGCCGGTCTTAGAGTGAGACATGAACCCAGCGATAGGTGACGTAAAAGGGGATTTCGATGTGGATTTAATATATAACTTATTTAAGAATATTCTAAACAAAGCACAGGAACGTAGTATACCATACAAATTGAATAGGTCGAATACTAATGACCCAAAGTGGATAACAAATAATTTAAAGAACCTTATAGGTAAAAAGAGAGCTTGGTACAAAAGGATTAAGAATTGGGAAGTCAGGTTAGAACAGGAATTCATACAACTGGTTAGAAATGTTAAAAAAGAGATTAGGAAAGCAAAAAGAAACTATGAAGTTCGCATAGCAGAGCAAGCAAAGTCAAATACTAAAGGTTTTTCTCAGTTATATCGAACTAAGACTAGGGAAAGGATAGGTCCATTAAAATCTGAGACAGGTCAAATAACGGATAATGACAAGGAGATGAGTAGTATTTTTAACAAATATTTTATATCTGTATTTACTAAAGAAGAACTTAACAATATGCCTTCAGCCGAACAAGTCTATGTGGGTGGGGATGAGGACAGGTTGACTAGTTTAGCAGTTACCAGGGAGGATGTAATTAAACAATTAGAAAAACTAAAACCAAACAAATCCCCAGGGCCGGATGAAGTGTTTGCCAGGGTGCTTAAAGAATGCAAAGAGGAGCTTTCCGAGCCACTGTCTACCATATTTAATAAATCAATAGAGTCAGGCAGAGTGCCAGAGTCATGGAAGGTAGCTAATGTGGTACCAATTTTTAAGAAAGGAGATAGATCACTTGTGTCAAACTATCGGCCAATTAGCCTAACATCTATTGTGGGAAAGTAACTTGAATCAATAATTGCAAATACAATTCGTCTCCATCTTGAAAAACATAAATTAATAAATGAGTCGCAACAAGGTTTTACAAATGGCCGTTCATGTTTAACAAATTTGCTAACTTTTTATTCCAGCATAGTTGAGGCAGTTGATAGTGGTAAGGATTGTGATGTTGTGTACCTTGACTTTAGCAAAGCTTTTGATACAGTGCCACATGAAAGACTAATTAAAAAAATAGAAGCTCATGGTATTGGGGGTGCTATATTAAGTTGGATTAGGGCATGGCTATTCCGAAGGAAACAGAGAGTTAGTATAAATGGGGTTAAGTTAGAGTGGGATAATGTTGTTAGTGGAGTACCTCAGGGCTCTGTCCTGGGACCTCTGTTGTTTATAATATATATAAATGATTTAGATTCAGGTTCGAGTAGCAACATTTGCAAATTTGCCGATGATACGAAAATCGGTAGGGAAATTAATTTGGAGGAGGACTCACTATCACTTCAAGTTGATCTAGATAGGGTTTTGAAATGGTCAAAGGATTGGCAAATGCAGTTTAATGCTGATAAATGTAAAGTTCTGAGGCTAGGTAATGATGATAGAGTTACAAGATACGAGCTAGATGGTGTTGAGATTGCGAAGTCGGATTGCGAAAGGGATCTGGGAGTTGTGATTAGTAAGAATTTAAAACAAAAGGATCAATGCATGAATGTTCGTAATAAGGCGAATAGGACACTGAGATTTATTAATCGAAGCGTTAGTAACAAGACTCCCGGTGTGGTTCTTAAGCTATATCTTGCTCTAGTTAGGCCCCATTCAGATTATGCAGTTCAGTTTTGGTCGCCGTATTATAGAATGGATATAAATTCACTTGAACGTGTCCAACGTAGGATGACTAAGTTAATTCCCCAAATTAGAAATCTTTCATATGAAGAAAGATTAACAAAGCTTAAGTTGCATTCACTGGAAAGGCGAAGAGTTAGGGGTGACATGATAGAGGTTTACAAGTGGATGAATGGACATAACAGGGGGGATATTAATAGGGTATTAAAAATATCAACACAAGACAGAACACGAAACAATGGGTATAAATTGGATAAGTTTAGATTTAGGAAAGACTTGGGTAAATACTGGTTCAGTAACAGGATTGTTGATTTGTGGAACCAATTGCCGCGTAACGTGGTGGAGGTGGGGTCCCTCAATTGTTTCAAGCGTGGGTTGGACAAGTATATGAGTGGGATTGGGTGGTTATAGATAGGAGCTGCCTCGTATGGGCCAATAGGCCTTCTGCAGTTAACTTTGTTCTTATGTTCTTACACAACAGACGACGCTACAATTACGATGTCACATCCCTCACCAAAATAGCTCGTATGGGCCAATAGGAGCTGCTTCGTATTGGCCAATAGCTGCCTCGTATTGGCCAATAGCTGCCTCGTATTGGCCAATAGCAGCTGCCTCGTATGGGCCAATAGCAGCTGCCTTGTATGGGCCAATAGCAGCTGCCTTGTATGGGCCAATAGCAGCTGCCTCTTATGGGCCGATAGCAGCTGCCTCCTATGGGCCAATAGCAGCTGCCTCCTATGGGCCAATAGCAGCTGCCTCCTATGGGCCAATAGCAACTGCCTCCTATGGGCCAATAGCAGCTGCCTCGAATGGGCCAATAGCAGCTGCCTCGTATGGGCCAATAGCAGCTGCCTCCTATGGGCCAATAGCAACTGCCTCGTGTGGGTCAATAGCAGCTGCCTCCTATGGGCCAATAGCAGCTGCCTCCTATGGTCCAATAGCAGCTGCTTCCTATGGGGCAATAGCAGCTGCCTCCTATGGGCCAATAGCAGCTTCCTCCTATGGGCCAATAGCAGTTACCTCCTATGGGCCAATAGCAGCTGCCTCCTATGGGCCAATAGCTGCTGCCTCCTATGGGCCAATAGCAGCTGTCTCCTATGGGCCAATAGCAGCTACCTCGTATGGGCCGATAGCAGCTGCCTCGTATGGGCCTGTAGCGAGTTAATCTTATACTCGCTCCATTATCTCATTATCTTAATAGCATAACTAATTACAGAAGCTACAATCCTTTCCCCAATTACAGGTAATACTCTTCTCACTTTGTTGGAGGAAGCTGAGGTGTAATCAACATATAAGCAACGATTTTATGAATAGAAACCCACGGGAGATATCTCCCGTCACGCAGGGTGCAGTCGCACCTCCACAGATCTCCAGTATCAGCCCTTGATACTGGTAATGGCTCAAAAGGGCCACCACTTACGGGCTTTGCGCAGTACAGGACTTACAGCTTGCGTTTCTGACTCTTCGTCGCCTCCAGGACAATTCAGCTCTAGCAGTGATTCCCTCGTTGTCCTAACTACGTGCCTACATTACCTCCTATTGTCCTGGTGCCCGAGCCCATCCGCCCCGGATCTAAATGCTCCACCAACGACCCAAGGACGCAACAATCATGCACACTCTTCTCTCCTGCTACACCAAGCTTGTCCACACACTGCTTGCATCTTTTGGTACCAGACTACATGTTCCACAGCGACCCAGGCCTCGACCCAGGAACAGTAGCCTCGTTTTTTTTTTATGTATTGCTTTTCTTCCATTCCCTGGCAGGGGGAGTCCTGTAGCGAGTTAATCTTATACTCGCTCCATTATCTCATTATCTTAATAGCATAACTAATTATAGAAGCTACAATCCTTTCCCCAATTACAGGTAATACTCTTCTCTTCTTGTTGGAGGAAGCTGAGGTGTAATCACCATATAAGCAACGATTTGATGAATAGAAAACAGTTCAATTTCCACAGTCAACAATGTAGCACTCGGCGTGTACAGTCCTAATCGACCCAAGACGCTACAGCTTCGACACAGAGCAAACAGCAGACTACGACCGCATCGAGCCGCCACGCTCTCGCTCCCCGAGTTCAGACACTCACTGTGGGGTGTTTCTTTTTTGCTTTCACGACTGCAATGCGTACGTCGCCAATGTACATGTGGCAGACGCTTCACGAAGCTGTCGGAATTTGCAGAATAGAAAATACGAGAGCAACCGTATAGGGCCTGGGAGAGAGGTCGAGTTGGAGTCCTTGAGGATCTCTTCTCAGACTAGTCTCACCTGGTCCTGCTCCACGTTGATTGTTGGAATCTCCTCAATGATTTAACACTTTAAGGGACTCCTAGGGTCCTCATCACATTTATAGTTTGTGACTTATAGGCAACTCGGTGTTGAAGACACTTAGAGCTGAAGGCTTGTGTAATGTTTGCAGTATTCAGAAGTGGTTCAACGGAAACACCGCATAAAGCTTAACAGTAGTTTATTTACTAACTTAACCACTAATACACAAGGTACTTGATTTACTTTAGATTGGCGTCAGCAAAGCTATGGTTATATTAGCGAGACTCTTGACGTCTGGCTAAACGACTCGTATCCACTCGTGGAGAAACACCTAACTTAACACAGTTGACAGCCAATCATTAAAAAATAAAATAGACTTAATGTCTAACATATTCAGAGATTGTTGACCAGACCACACACTAGAAATTGAAGGGACGACGACGTTTCGGTCCGTCCTGGACCATTCTCAAGTCGACATTAAATTCTCTTGACATTAAACTCGCCTTTCGACAAACTAACACACTTCGTAGCAATCTAGTTCACACTGCTCCTCCTGCTTCTAATGCTGCTGGTGTCTACTCTATTTCCTGTTCATCTTGTCCTCTCCAATACTTTGGCGAAACTGGCCGTACTCTGAATGACAGACTTAAAGAACACAAGAGAAGTGTTAAGTCTGCAGACACTAACAATGCTCTCTTCTGCCATGTGAGGTATTCTAGTCATCCCATTGATTGGTCTTCCTCCAAAATAATCTTTCCTGCCTCTACTCTACACAGACGCCGTCTTGTAGAATCGGCTCTTATAAACAATGTACCCAACAT
This sequence comes from Procambarus clarkii, assembly GCF_040958095.1. Classification (NCBI taxonomy): domain Eukaryota; kingdom Metazoa; phylum Arthropoda; class Malacostraca; order Decapoda; family Cambaridae; genus Procambarus; species Procambarus clarkii. Next base: position 34,852,021 of record NC_091179.1, read on the forward strand.
GAACTTGAGTCCTGGCTTTGTTGCTGTGGACTCTTCCCTTTCACAGTATATACTCAAATGCTCTAATCTTTCTAACAAACGTGACTTAACATAAGCTTTCCCCCTTCCATTTCTTTCTTTCTCTTTCCTTTTCTCTCTCTCTTCTCCCTTTTTCTGTTCATTGTCTTCTCCTACGCTCCCTTGCTATCCTCTTCTTTTTCCTATTACTATCTCCTTCGGTGGTTATAATAGGAGCTGCCTCGTATGGGCCAATAGGCCTGCTGCAGTTCTCATTACTACTATCCCCTACACCTGACTTTCCTCCTCAGCTCTCTCTTGCCTATTTATTGCCTGTCCCTACCTCCACATCACAATCGACTTGAGAATGGTCCAGGACGGACCGAAACGTCGTCGTCCCTTCAATTTCTAGTGTGTGGTCTGGTCAACATACTTCAGCCACGTTATTGTGACTCATCGCCTGCATATTCAGAGATTTGAGTAGGGGTACCGAGTGATGTCCGGGGCTAGAGTTGGACATTGTCCTAATAGCAGCTTTGTGTTGAGTAATTAGAGGACGTAAGTGATTTTGGGTAGTAGAGCCCCAAGCACAAATACCATAGTTGAGATATGGATAGATAAGGGAGTAATAGAGAGTCACCAGGGCAGGGCGTGGTACATAATATCTGATCTTAGAAAGAATGCCCACAGTTTTTGAAACTTTTTTTGATATATTTAGAATGTGTCCCTGGAAATTCAGCTTGTGGTCAATGAGAATACCAAGGAATTTGCCATCTAATTTGTTACAAATTTGGGTATTGTTTATTTTGAGATTTATTTGATTAGAGGATTTATTGCCAAACAGAATATAGAAAGTTTTGTCAATGTTAAGGGTGAGTTTGTTGGCAGTTAGCCAAAGATGGACTTTATTTAGCTCAGTATTTACTGTGGCATTTAGAGCAAGGGGGTCAGGACTGGAGTAAATGAAGGTTGTGTTGTCAGCAAATAGAATTGGTTTGAGGTGTTGGGAGGCATTTGGAAGGTCATTAATGTAGATGAGAAAGAGGAGAGGGCCAAGTATGCTGCCCTGAGGAACACCAATGTTGATGGGTAGGGTGGGAGAAATTGTATTATTCACAGAAACATATTGGAGCCTGTCAGTTAGGTAGGATTTGAGGTATTGTAGGGAGTGTCCTCTGACTCCATAATAATGTAATTTAAGAAGAAGGTTTTGGTGGTTGACAGTATCAAAAGCTTTACGCAGGTCCACAAATAACCCAACAGGGAACTCATTTTTATCAAGAGCTGTATGAATCGAGTTAAGCATACTAATAAGTGCATCGTTAGTGCTTTTTTTGGGTCTGAAGCCATATTGGCAAGGGCTAAGTATATTGAGTTTGGCTAGATATGAGTAAAGCTGCTTATAGATTAGTTTTTCAAACATTTTTGACAAGTTTGGCAGGATTGATATAGGTCTGTAGTTGTTAACACGGCAACCTAACTGCCGGTATGCAAAGGGATCACAAGAGTTCCAACCGAATACTCGGTAATGATGATATGCAATAAATCAACAAATACACTGTCAATGGAACAGGCAATAACATGCACAATAACTAAATGTGTGGTGTATATGAAGCTCACATTCAACAGACGAGTGAAATGCTGTGATACCACACAGATAAACACGCATACACCGTCGATTCACCTATGACCTGTGACAGGTATGAGAAGGTGAGAACTGTGGTTGATCCCTCAGATCAACACAGACACAATAAAACAACGACAAGATCTTGTACTTATAGATAGGGTACCATTCCTTACTCACTCACTCAGGCACATTTATACAAGCACTCGTAGGTGGCCTGACAGCTGGCTTCGCTCGTAGACACGGAGGGTACTTGCAGTAGGGCGGGCTGTATGCTTAACAGACACACGCGCACCCACTGGCACTAGCGATGAGCAAGGTGGTGACGTCACGTAGTAGTGTGAGGGCGGCGGCGGGCGCTCGAGGCACAGAAGTACAGAGGTACTGGGGTACTGAGGTGCACGCTCGGGACGAGTGGCGGCGGCTGTGGTACCATGCAGGTACATACAGCTTAGGCGGCGGCACTGCCTTAATTCACTCTTAAGTCACTCACAACGATCTTTGTCACCAGGGGTTACCTGATACCAGTCTGTTTCGCTCTGGAGGTTTGTCACTTTAGGCTTCTGAATAATATATATTCCCACTCGTGATTCTGGGCGAGTGTGTCGTATAATCTTCAGACGCTGAGTTAACTTGACGGTGAGGAATAGACAGTGTTCAGTCTATTGGCCGGTAGACTGAACAGAACACGTCCACTTTGCTAGAGATCCCTCACAAGAATGCTTTACAAGTGCTGCCGGGCATCTTGTGGCACACACAAGGGGATTACAATTTGACCAATGACATTGCAGCAAATGAGCGGGAACCAATCATATTAGCTTGTTCGATGAGCAGTAGAGTAGTGTAAAGTGCGACTACGACCGCGCGCACCAGCTGTCAGGTGGCACTCCATGGAGTGCCATCCGACAGCTGGTGCGCAGGTGTGTAGTCGCACAGGTTTTTGGGGGATTTTCGGGGAATTTTTGGCGTGTTTCGGACGCGTGTGAGCGTGTTATGGTAAGTGGTTATGAAAGAGAGTAAGTTGATGAGTGCCAGGTGGTGCGCGAGGTCGTCGTCGCAGCGCAGGTGTCTAGTCACAGGGTGTAAGGGAATTTCCCGGAAGTTTGGCGCGTGTCGGTCTTGAGTGGTGTGTGAGCAGGTGCGGACCCCCACCCCGCGCGCGTGTCTAGTCAGGGAAGATTGGAGTAGTGTGAGAGTATGTGGTAGAGTAAGTGATAGAGTAAGAAAATAGAAGGAAGAGTGAGGAATGAGTAAAAGAATATGTATGTGTGTTTTTGCGTAGCCTTAATCGTGAGTTAGTGTGTAGATGTGAGGAGAAGGCAACACAGTCTGTTATGTTGTTTTGGGATGGGGGCTGGATGGAGCTTCCCCTTCGTCTGGAGAGAGTGCTCTGGGGCATTATGTGGCTAGACAAAACATTAGCTCCCCTACAGGAAGTCGCAAGTGTTGAGGGGTGAGAGAGCACTCTCCTGCGGAACTGGGGGTCATTTGTCTAAAAGGTTTTCGTTGTCTTCAGAGTGGAGATGTTCGCCCCACGACGACTCCCCATACACTGTGGATTCCGGTAAGGAGGCGCGAGGTACTTACTCCTGCCAACAGACAGACAGACCCACACCTGTCACCCATCAATCACTTCTCATTTGACCCGGGTCGTTTCACTCCCCTCACACACAAACGCGCCGCCAGTTCCCTGCAAGACTTCACCCGATACACACGCGTCATACAGCTCCATGTCATGGAAAGGCGAAGCTCTACAGCCTGCATGAAATGCGGAGTGTTTTATATTCCATCACCGAATCAACTGTGTCGACTGCAATGCGCTAGCTGTGAAAAACCGCCCCTAGGACATTACGGCATCAAATGCAGGCGATGTCAGCAGATTTTCTGTGATAACCGTGAGTGTTATTCATATTTAATATTCCACAGTTCATTTTATGGCATCCACAGGTGAAATATCGCGTGTAAACTACTATAGTGTGAGAATATTTTCTCATTCGGCTATTACATTCCACACACTTAAATATGTTCTTTCCAATTTCAGTTTACAAAACCGTGAAGTGTCCTTATTGCTCACCCGCCCCGCGAGGAAGTCATCGTCGGAATGAAACTTCACATAAACGTAGGTAGCATATAAAATACACTTCTCGTATCTGTATTTCATCCCATTGCAGGCGAACACACATGCATAATAAACATATTTTTCCCCATTCACCCGTGCTGAATATCATTTATTCCATTTCAGGTTATAATCCTTACCTCAATCGACGGAGGGAACAGATCGACGTCATCGAGCCTATACCCCATTCCTCACACACTGAGCTAAGGAGTGCACATCTCACTCGCGGCCACCCCCCACCCCTTCATCAGGCTCAGCCACGCCGCCAGATGGGGGGCTACGAGACCGTATCCCCCCCTGTTAACAGGATGTTACGAATTCATACCCACTCACCTGCTCAACCCCTTCACCAGGGCATAAGTAAGTTATTATTACTGTCTGATTTCAGTCTATTTCCTAAACATATTAATCCCCACTAGTCTGTTCCCTAGCCTCATAATATATATATATATATATATATATATATATATATATATATATATATATATATATATATATATATATATATATATATATATATATATATATATATATATATATATATATATATATATATATATATACGCGTTCATTCTTTCTAGATATATATATATATATATATATATATATATATATATATATATATATATATATGTATATATATATATATATATATATATATGCTTCATTCTTTCTAGAGATAATATGTTTTCTTTTTTTTTTACAGACGACACACCGCTGTGCATAGATTTGGCATCCAGCGACAGCTGCAGCAGCAGCAGTGAGAGTGACACAGCAGGGCGGACAGTAGCCACTTCCGGCTCTCACAGGGAGGGGAGGAGGTCTCGTTCACGCCCTCACTCAACCCCCCGTTCCTCCCCCAGCCCCATACCCCAATCAATCAGCGACAGCTATGACAGCAACAACAGCAGCAGCAGCAGCAGCAGCAGCAGCAACAGTGGTGAGAATCATACCATTTTCATCTCAGACAGTGACTCAGACGACAGCTCAGCAGACCGTGACCTTGACCCGCCAGCGTCTGTCAATTCTGACTTGTTAGCACCGTCTGGCGTAGTAGCTGAGCCAGCGGTCTCACCCATTCATCTCGGAGGGGGAGGCTTATCACCACCCCCCACCCCTTCACCCCCTCCACCACACTAACTCACCTTAATCGTGAGTTAGTGTGTAGATGTGAGGAGAAGGCAACACAGTCTGTTATGTTGTTTTGGGATGGGGGCTGGATGGAGCTTCCCCTTCGTCTGGAGAGAGTGCTCTGGGGCATTATGTGGTTAGACAAAACATTAGCTCCCCTACAGGAAGTCGCAAGTGCGAGAGGAGGGTATGAGAGAGCACCCTCCTGTGGAAGTTGGCCATTCCCTTGGACCATTTGTCTAAAGGGTTTTCCTTGTCTTCAGAGTGGTGATGTTCGCCCCACAGCGGGTCCTCTTACACTGGATTCGTTAAGGAAGGGGAGTGAAGTACATACGACAGACCCACACCTGTCAGCCATCAATCAATCACTCCCACCCCCCATCCACACCCGCTCCCATACCATCAACCATTGTTCTGTGCAAAACCTTTTAGTATGTCTAAGCTATATCGTAACGTGATCAACATGGTGAGAGCAATAACGAGGGAAAAGTAAACACATTATATAAATTTATTTCTTTATTAAACACTTAAGCGATTTACAACGATAATAATAATAATAATAATAATAATAAGACTTCTTCTTGGTGGTTTAGCTTGCAGACAGTTGTAGAAAGACCTTCATTCAGTCCATCGAACCTTCCCAACACGCTAGTCAAGCAGTCAATCTGTAGAAAGTGGAAAAGGTTATAAGTTTTGTTGTTGTCAATGTTGTAAACATAAATACAGACATTATTGTGTTCATCATTCAATCCTAACATAAAGTATTACTCACCGCACTATCATCCTAGCCAACTTCGTCACACAGCGTTTCACACTCAGCATCACTACCGTTTAAGCAGAATGTTTGCTTACACACAGGCATTTTCATCTGAGCGTAATTGAATTTCAACACTTTTTCATCATTCTTGCGAAAATGACCATATTTAAACGCTTCATCAAAGTGAAGCAGGGCGGCCTCTAAGCCTAGTCTGCAAAAATGATATGCAAAATAAATGGCGTAATTCCCACAGAAGTAACTATTCAAGGATTGAATCCTTTTCTTCATAATATATAGGGTATAGTCTTGGAAGTAGGACATAAACTCTTCGAAATATCTTGAATAAGATCCTATTGCAGGATTGGCATAGCTGTCTAGTATAACTATCTCGCTTCTACCTTCATCCTTATTTACATAGAATGTTATCTAATGGCCCATTTTATTACGAGAACCCGAGTCCAGAGTGTTCATTATGAACACCACAGGTCTTTTTTTATGTATTTTTGTCCGTATTTTCCAGACGTCATCAGCTAGGAAACATCCTAGATAGTCTATCCTAGCACCTAAATTACTTCTGATAGCCTCATTTATTTCCAAACAATTCATATTAGTATTTTATCCTCGCGTATCGCAAATAACGCGACGATCCGCGTTAATGCTGATCACACCCGTTGTAGACCCATAAACTAGAATGACTTTATTTCTAGCTACTCCACGTTTAAATTCCAAAGCGATCCTCAGATTACCACTTTTTTCAATTGGGATGGTGTCATCGATATCCTCGGGTTGTAAATTAAAGGCCAGTATGGTTCCACCATTCACATATGTGTCATAAGATAATATATTGTCTTTATCGAAGCCTAAGGCTTGTAATGCTGTGTAATACAACTTGGCGCAGTTATGAGGGAAGTCACACCCAATATTGACAATATTAGTGCTATTCTGTGATATTAATACTTTACTAAGCTCGCAGTTTTCCAAATAAAGCGGGTTGCGATTATATGCACCAGACACAGCCTCCATATCAAGGATGATCATATATAAATGTTCTGGTATAACAGTCCCCCACGACTGGTCCATTGTAATAGAGCGTTGACCTGTGCCCAATATATACGTTTTGTATAATGTTTTATTAAAAGTATACGTAATAGGAGAGTTGTTCTGCACCATGGCTTTATTAACTGCTACTAATCCTTCAGGGTATGGCAATACTCGATCCACCCATAGACGTGTAGACTTGATATTGTATTTAAAATTAGCGTGTTCATTATCGCTGAGTATAAGCCACTTACTTATCAGGTTGAAGTTCGAGCCTCACCCTGATGTCCACATTATCCAAAACGTATTCACTAACGGATGTGACATCCAGCATTAGTTTAAAACAAGTATTCACACCACTCGTTTTCATATCAGTCATCCGCTGCTTCTCACTAGCCGAGGCATTAGTGAAATAACCAGCTTCAATTTTACCAGGATCAACTCGGTTAAAAAACTGTGACAGTTTATCATAGCGGTTAGCCTTACACCCAGAAATCGTAGATAATAACTTTACGTATGACCAGAATGAGAATAATGAGCTGGTTTCAACTACTGTTTCGTTTAAATACACAAAAGCGGATTTGAATAGAGTTTGCGATAATCCATTCACCAACGATGCGTTTTTAGCATCTCCTAAAGGCGTTATTCCATCTTCTTCGGTTAGATCAATAGTCAACTCCAAAGCTATAGATGATAAATCCACCAGTTGACCATTCACTCCCTTGATGATGAATTCCAGATAAGTGTCTGTAAACTTATTATTGACCCCAGAATTCACAGGTAATACATCCACCGTTTGTCTGCTGGCAATAGTTGATTCTACCAATCGAGGGGAAAATACTTTAGGAAAGGCTTCACTAACAGCAGCTGTATAATGTTCTAGTGGCATCTGGAGGCTCAGAGCGTTATATCCGGCCATGTTCGCGCTTTAGACAACACCAACCGAGTGAGAAGAAGTTATGACAACACATCATTATATTTCGCTTTAGTAAAACGTTTGATGTTTACTAATTTTTTTGTTTGTTTATTCTTTTTATGCACTCTTCCACCTATCATTTGCTTCCCCACTCCTTTCAATGTTTCAATTCCGCGTTTCTTAAGAGATTGTTTGAAAGTTTGTTTGTCATTATTAATATCGTCTAGTACGTTCTGCCCCAAGCTAAGCGCAGTCGGGGCCAGAGTCCTCATGATAAAGGGCGCTGCTCGACGCGCTATCCCGCTTAAAAAGGAAAATATTCCTCCTCCTCGCGTATAACGTCTACTACTGTTGAAAATCCGTATATCATCAGTCCCTCCACCTCTAGGAGGGGTTAACAGAATGTATAATTCCTCAACAGAGGGAGGAATAAAGTGGACACGCATTTCTCCGCTTGTTTCAGACGAATGAGGAGTGTCGGGAAAGCATTGGTGTTATATACCTCCTGCAACGGGGCGTACATGCAAGACTGCTATGGTGCACCCACGTTCATCAAAATGTATTAGGTTACCATCTTGATCCCTAATAGTGATGCTGACGCTATCTATCATGTTAGTGTTAAGACGCACATATAGTTTTTTATTGTTGCTGTTATCACTTCCATTTAGGGAGATTACATCCAAAATATTTACAGACTGGTTTCCATATCTAGTAGAAGAGATTCTATCGCAATAAACACACAGAATATCAACTCCTCCTCTAGGCATTGGCGGGAATAGACATGTGTTAACTACACTCGAGGCGTACTGACGTTTTGCGAATATGTCATATTATATTTCTGGAACTACGCCCAACACTTTCCCAAAAGCGGTTCCAAATGATAATGTAACTCTACTGATGTTTTTATGCCCCGTTGCAGAGCTAATATTCTCATCACTAATCACAGTAGTGAACTTGTTTCGATTGGAGGAAGAATCATATTTAATAAAATGCGTTCCATATTTAGCTGAAAATTGTTTTAATGACTTTCCTAAAAAACTCAGTTTAGCATTACTTGAAAATATGGCCTCTATTTCTGTATTAATTTCTTTTATAGTTCCGGCTAAAACATCAGATGATAATAAATGCTTTGAATGCATGTATTTCCCCTCGCTCACTTTCTCATACGTAACGCCTACACGTATTTTATGCCTCGGGATTATCACGCTTAATAACGTAATGTGAAGTGGGGAGGAGTAATTTTTGTAGGCACATTTCATAACTCCTCCTGGGATCTAATTCTAGCTGGTTAAACAATCGATTTTGGAAAGATGCGGGGATGTTATTGGGGAATAAATGCGTATCTGATACGCTGGTGGCGTATATCACGTGAGTGTCCATCGCTCTATCTCCTTAGACCGCTTTTTGTCTAGTAAAGCCATCTACACATTACACGCTCATTTATATACACTCACCTGCTAATATACAATCCAGGAAGCTTTCCTTTTACTGTGAGGATCAATCTTGACAGTCGCCTTGCTCTTAACAGACGGAGGTTCATACACTTGACTGCTTGCCGTAGTATTACGGAATAAATCTCGCGATGTAGATGTTAGTGTGAAAAACAGTTGAGCAATGGGGAGTTTATCCGGTAGAAAAACTGATTTAAGCACAGTCATTTTATGTATAATGTCATTAATTATATGTATGCCAGATACTGGAGCTAATACATTTCCATTCAGATCCCAACGAACGATTCCGGTAGCATCATAATAGTTTAGCAAGGATCTCGCATATTCGTGATCTCTCACTTTCAACTTCAAATCTATTAAATGTTTTATGGAAAGGTTGGTATGCAACTGAGGAGGAGGAGGTGGTTTGACAGTAAGATGTCGAGCAACCGCTTTCACAGTGGGGTAAGCAGTGCTGTGTGCAGCTTTCCGGTTGTCCACTATTTTACGCGGTACGAGATAAAAGGCTTTCATTTTACTTACTGAACAACCGTGTAATTAAACTAGCCACAATCGGTAAAATAATGGATAAAATACTGCCTCCTCGTTTGCTGGTTAATATCTGTTTCTTAGTTGTCACAGAAGGTTTCTTACAGGCTAGTGACCGAATAAGCAATTTATATTTTTTCAACTTTTTAACGACCTTGTCAGGCACGGGCAATTTTTTTTTAAAAAGTTATTAAAAATTTCTGATAAACAATTTATATGTGGTTTCTTCAATTTTTCAATCAACTGCTTTCTCGAGGAATACTGAAGTTTTGATAACAGTTGGATCAATTCCTTGTATTTATAAACTAAGGGCTTCTTCATTATAAATGTAATATCTCAGCAGCATCAATCCATTGATCGAATGATCGATCATAACCCGCGTACCGAACTTTATACTGGAGTTTGCCAGAGACTCTGCGTTGTCCCAATACCTTCTCAATATTAAAGGTTTGAGGCAAATGTGTTGGTGTTAATTCTTGTTTATAGAAGCCACCATCAATTTCTTCCCCATTCAGATCTTTTAGAAAGTATAAAGGGATGTGTTGTCTCCGATCAATACGTGTAACTGTAAAGATCTCTCGGGTGTTCTGCTGCTTAAACCCTTTCTTAAACTTGGAAATGCGATCAGATAGAGTGATGCGTACTGTATCACCAACACTCAATCGAGGAATGACAGCTCTCTTTGATTTGCTCGGGCTTTTATACATTAAATCAAATTGTTTGGCGTGTTCGCTGGGTGAGGATAGAGCGTGCACCTCCGCAGGTGTCTTCCCCTTCAATCCTCTGTGCGGGGTTAAATTATATGTTTTCACAATATCTGGTAGAGCTTGCGTGTATTTTAAAGCGTTGCGCGCCGTCATAAACTTGTAAAGTTTACCTTTTAAAGTACGTATGAACCGCTCAGCGATTGAAGCTTTAGTCTCCTGAGAAAATACACTATATAACCGTACTTTCCTTGCTGCCAGCATTTTTTTCATTGTGGCGTTATAAAATTCTCCACCTCGATCAGAATTAATTTTGCGCACTCCTTGAGAATGAGGTGAATCTAGAATTAAAGCTAGAGCATTCGTGTGCTTTTCCCATCCTTAGCGCGTAAGGGTACTACTTGGGCGTACCTGGAGAAAATATCTACACATACGAGTAAATATTTCACTCCATCATTATGTTTGTCCAATAAACTCATCTCGGCCAAGTCTATAGCTTGAAATAGTCGCGGTTTAGGGCTTAACACTCGACGCCGAGGGAATTTATGTGGTTGTAAATAATGCAACGTATAGGAGTCAGAGCTTTTCAGATAGTCCTTTACATCGGCTAGAGTTATACTAGAGTTAATTAATTTGGCGGCCTTATACAATCTCTGTACCCCTCCAAGCCCTCCGCTAGATGAGGGGTCGTTATATACTCGTTCCAGTACATCTTTCTTGCTCACCATTGGTAAACTATCTCATAGGGCGGTTCGTGAACAATATTACCGCGTAATGTTATCGTAGATGGAGTGTTCGAGCCCAGATCTACTAGCAAATAGCCGTAGGGTTGGCTAATAACTTGCTTATATAACTCTACAAATTTCTTTGAATCCACTTTCCCAAATATTTGTCGTCCGAGTGTTTCAATTTGTGACAGGTCTCGTGATTTAACCAATATGAAATGAGAAGCATTTAAACTAATATTCCTCGAATATTTACCAGGAAAAAATATATTTTGAGTAATCAATATGACGGAAACCGTGAAATGTCGGCCCCTAGTAAACATGTCTGATACGATTTTTGAATTCGCAGACTCTGTAAAAAGGTCATCGTAGATTACTAAGATATGCGAGTCATTATCTACTCGCTCTTCCACAGGATCAATAATGGTTGAATGCTCGATCAGCTTCCCTTTAATTTGTGGATCTGATCGTAATTCAGAGTAACCTCCTCCGCATATGATTATTGAGGAGAACTTGTGTTGATACTTCCTTACAAGTTTACTGCACAAGTAGGATTTTCCGCTGTTTGAATAACCAGCAATAATAACACGAGATGGTTCTCTGAAAATATCTAGATGTTCCGCATGGATTATATCATAGGAACTATCCATGATTAATGCTTCGTTAAGACTGCTAAAAACTAAGGAACTGAGGTGGTATTTATACAAACATAGTCATTTACAGGTGTTTATTCACATATTTTATGTACAGCAACATCATTTTTAAAACTAAACATAGTTCTTACAGTTCACAAACAATAATATTAAACAGCATAGTTCTTACAGTTCACAAACAATAATATTAAACATCATATTTTTTAAACTAATCATAGTTCTTACAGTTCACAAACAATAATATTAAACATCCTATTCATTTAGTATACAAAGTTCTAGACATATTGGCATCCATCTTAATACTACCTAACAATTGTACAACATAAAATCTAGCGAGGGTTGAATAGTTTCTGAGCTGTAGCATCGCGTTTGCTCCAGGGATGGAATATTGGGTAGAGTCTCTGTGCTTGCTCTACTTCCTCCTCCTCCTCCATAATCACTTCTTCCATCTCCTCATCCTCTCTCACTTCTACATCCATCTCATCATCATTGTTATTGGGAATATCAGGATGACCATACGCTAGGGACTGTGTGGGGCTTAAAATGTAGCGTTTATCGTCAAATGCTGACAATCCTCTGCAGGTACTGCGACATGTACAAATCTTTCCTTGCACGTTGCGTATAGATCTCGACACATACCTGATTGAAGTGTTTGTTTCAAGAGTGTGTTGAAATGAGTCATGTGAGAGTTTCTCTTGTAGATGGTAAGGTACGCCCTTACACTTACAAGTGTGCTCCCCATCATGAGTGGTGAACGAATATGTTTTAGGTCTGAGAGCAATTAACTGGTTAATAATCTTAGAGCCTATTTCAGACTTGAGCAATCCTAGTTCACCTTCTCGCGCTTTAGAGTAGGATGGATGTGTGACATTAAAATTGCTAAAATCCATACAGTCGAAGAGAGGAGACTTATTCAACTCTTCAAACACATCCTGACAGTCCAGTTTAATGATGAAAGAGTCTGTGTCTGTATATAACAGACTCGCTTTATCCCCATACGCAGGTTTGACAACATCATACCAGAACTCATAGAGTCGCCTCTTAGCAATTTGAAGTATATGATAACCCAGATACGTAGGAGTGTTGACTAGGAGAGACTTCTGCTTGATAGTACATATCACACGATCCTTACTTAACAAAAGACTCCGCTTGAAGAATGGGTTTCGAGCATGTTTCAGGAAATGACTACGATCTGTGACCAAATAGTGTTTGTTCCCATATTTAGATACATCTGTGAGACTCTTTCCATATATAGAGTTTGATACGAGTTTGAAAGCCTTTTTTTTATCGCGCATTTGGTACTGGCTCGTTCACGAACATTGGTTTCAATGAAGTCTTTAAGGTAACTCTCCTGCTCGAATTCGTAGATGTCGTGAACTTTAGCTACTTCTAATCCAATGCGCATGAGCAACTGTAACAAGTCCAGACTAACGAGGTAATCTTTCTGAGGAAGGTGAGAAGCAATTAATTTAGTGTTGTTTTTAGGCAGTCCACGACTTTCTTCTGTAAGAATATTCTTACTGTAGGTTGAAATGTGTTCCTCAGTAATGCATGTATGTGAAAGAACTCGGGGCAGTTCATCTGTATACCTAGCTACCTCAGGTCGGACCTGGAGTGTATCACACAACACCCAATACCCCTTGGTCCCGTCACATGGGATATTCTCCAAACCTTGCTCCAGTAGTACGTCACGCTCATCATGTGTCAGTTTCCGGATCCCACCCCGAGGGAGTAGTTCAGTCATACACGCCCCGTAAAGACTATTAAAGTCTAAGTAGATGATGTAGCTACTATCTTCCCCTAGATCTAAGCCTGTGTGCCTGTTCTCCACATTCGTGTACTGTCTCGTCACACTGGTGAACCCACCTCGGAGATTCCGACGAAGTAAATCATATAACATTGGGTCTGACACAACATCAAGTTGAACTTTCGATTTAAGCAAGAACGCATCCCAAGCAAATGAGGGTAAAGAAATGTAGTGTGAAATGTCTAATTTGTAGAGAGCAAGCATGGTGTCTCGCCAGACTGTGAACACATCAGCTAGCAAACCTGTGTCCACTTTGAGGTAAAGGAGCAGATACTCCCCTATGTTACGACATTTAGCCAAATCAAAAATTTCTAAGGCTTGTTTATAATCTGTTTCTGACAACTCTTCGTCTTTTAGTGTATTGTAAAACTTATCACGAGAAGGGAGTTGTGGTTCATCTAACACAGACATAGAGGATAAATAATCATAGCAGAATGATTGTTTACCCGCGAGCAGTTTTGGGATGGGCGCTTTATTTACCCCTTTTAACATAGCCAAAGTGAATGTGGTAGGTTTCCCACTATCAATATGATCCTTGGCTATTCTTCCTAGCGAGCCGTTAAGAAGGGCTAAACTATCCAAAAATCTTAAGTTGTTCACATCAACTTTCATAAATTTAAATCCATCCTTGGCTAATATATCTATTTCACTTCCTGGTCTATCTCTCATCTCGTTTAGGATTACTCCTAAATCATAGGAAGCGTTGTGTGAAAAAGTGTATAGGAACTTGTAAGAATTTACACACTGCAAATTACATCTATCACAGTAAGCTGCTTGATAATTGTGGAATCTTACTGTGTGGTCGTGATGACGGACTTTGATTACATCTTCTCCGTTAAAAGGTTCATCACAGAGTTCACAGGCTGTTTTTGTCTCAAATAGTGCCTGCTGTTGCTGAGACATGTGAAGTTCATAGGATACTAACCCCTTCTTGATTCGTGCCCATGACGCTTCTAGCGTGGTTATAAAGTGATTGGCCGCATCTTAACCCAAATAAGTATCTTTCTTAACAATATTCTTCTGTCTGTCAATGATAATGTATGCATACGCCACTGCGTTGTGTCGTGTTTCTATCATTCCCTTAGGGTTCGAGCGGTCTAGCATGCACTCAAAGTCATAAAAGCACATGTGACTAGGACCATAACCCCGTCCATAGTTACGGAAAGTAATCTTCCTCTCTGGTGGGTAGAATTTGAGAGTCTGATGTACTTTGCATGTACTTTCATGACTCTGCATGCTATCTGCTGGGAGTGATATCAAACAACAATGACAGAAGCTGTGTTGCCTTGGGATGCGTTCACCATGATCTCGTATATTACGTACATATTGGTTAAAATCCTTAATTAATACTAAATGTTGAGCTTCCAACATCAGCAATGGTATGACATCAGTATATCCTCCTCTCCCCTTCCTATCTAGTGTAATGTAGTGTCGTTGTCGTCTAGCATTTTCATCTCTTTCTAGTGAATAGATGAATATACTGACTTTATTCATTTTCTCTACCTTGTGAATATCCTCAAACGTCACTGCAGAATTGACATCAGCTGGCCATTTCATGTGTCTGAGACACCAACTAGCATTCACAGATCTAGCGCGAATATTATCTAGATGCATTCCCTTAGCTAAACATTTATAAGCTGCAACACACTGCATAAGGCAAATATCTGCCTCTTCCTCTGGATTGAAAACCAACTGCTTTCCACGCAAGCCTTCAGGATAGTCTACATGCGAGCCTAATCTTATCGGATGTTCTATCTGACCACAGTTGATGTAAAACCCGGTGAGCCGCTCAACCAAGACATTGGGCCCTTCCTTCGCTTCCAGATACTGGGATATTTTCTCTGTCAATTCATCAGCCCAAAAATCAATAAGAGTTTCTACTTCCTCTAGAGTAATTCTTTGCCCCTCACCTCGTATGGGAAAGCCGTCGTTATTTATAGGATCCAATAGATTGTCCTCCCCGTCTTGTTGTACATTTAAATTTCGCACAATTAGAGTGATGTCTGGGTAAATTAGGAGGAATGGGTGTCGTGGAGAGAAGAGGGATCGAACCTCATTAACGAAAAAATCCCTGTATGTTCTCAGATATACTCCTGGGGAGGTGTTAACATGTTCTGGTATGGAGAATGAAAGCCGGACATAGGTGCCGTTATAGTTATCAATTCGATCCAGCAGCTGAGGATGAATTTCTAGGGCAGGTGGAGGAGAGGGGGAAAGAGGTGGAGGGGGTGAAGGGGTGGGGCTGGGAGGGGTGGGGGGTGGTGATAAGCCTCCCCCTCCGAGATGAATGGGTGAGACCGCTGGCTCAGCTACTACGCCAGACGGTGCTAACAAGTCAGAATTGACAGACGCTGGCGGGTCAAGGTCACGGTCTGCTGAGCTATCGTCTGAGTCACTGTCTGAGATGAAAATGGTATGATTCTCACCACTGTTGCTGCTGCTGCTGCTGCTGATGCTGCTGCTGCTGTTGTTGCTGTCATAGCTGTCGCTGATTGATTGGGGTATGGGGCTGGGGGAGGAACGGGGGGTTGAGTGAGGGCGTGAACGAGACCTCCTCCCCTCCCTGTGAGAGCCGGAAGTGGCTACTGTCCGCCCTGCTGTGTCACTCTCACTGCTGCTGCTGCAGCTGTCGCTGGATGCCAAATCTATGCACAGCGGTGTGTCGTCTGTAAAAAAAAAAGAAAACATATTATCTCTAGAAAGAATGAAGCATATATATATATATATATATATATATATATATATATATATATATATATATATATATATATATATATATATATATATATATATATAACTTTTTAGACACTCAACCCACCAGGAGACTCGAACACTGGCCAACAAGGTGGCAGTTGCATGCTGTATCCACTACGCTATACTTCAAAGCCATTAAGAGAGGTAGGAATTCTGGGGTATTTAACCAACCAGAAATTCCAATCCTCTCCCAGGCGATGAGATAGTGTGGGACCTCGGATGCTCTTTCATCGGTTCCTGTTATATGGGAAAACTCAGTGCCAAATGCTTAATGCACAGACTACCCTATTCCAGTAGCTGAAGTTTATAACTTTAAAGTTATAAACTTCAGCTACTGGAATAGGGTAGTCTGTGCATATATATATATATATATATATATATATATATATATCTAGAAAGAATGAACGCGTATATATATATATATATATATATATATATATATATATATATATGTATATATATATATATTATGAGGCTAGGGAACAGACTAGTGGGGATTAATATGTTTAGGAAATAGACTGAAATCAGACAGTAATAATAACTTACTTATGCCCTGGTGAAGGGGTTGAGCAGGTGAGTGGGTATGAATTCGTAACATCCTGTTAACAGGGGGGGATACGGTCTCGTAGCCCCCCATCTGGCGGCGTGGCTGAGCCTGATGAAGGGGTGGGGGGTGGCCGCGAGTGAGATGTGCACTCCTTAGCTCAGTGTGTGAGGAATGGGGTATAGGCTCGATGACGTCGATCTGTTCCCTCCGTCGATTGAGGTAAGGATTATAACCTGAAATGGAATAAATGATATTCAGCACGGGTGAATGGGGAAAAATATGTTTATTATGCATGTGTGTTCGCCTGCAATGGGATGAAATACAGATACGAGAAGTGTATTTTATATGCTACCTACGTTTATGTGAAGTTTCATTCCGACGATGACTTCCTTGCGGGGCGGGTGAGCAATAAGGACACTTCACGGTTTTGTAAACTGAAATTGGAAAGAACATATTTAAGTGTGTGGAATGTAATAGCCGAATGAGAAAATATTCTCACACTATAGTAGTTTACACGCGATATTGCACCTGTGGATGCCATAAAATGAACTGTGGAATATTAAATATGAATAACACTCACGGTTATCACAGAAAATCTGCTGACATCGCCTGCATTTGATGCCGTAATGTCCTAGGGGCGGTTTTTCACAGCTAGCGCATTGCAGTCGACACAGTTGATTCGGTGATGGAATATAAAACACTCCGCATTTCATGCAGGCTGTAGAGCTTCGCCTTTCCATGACATGGAGCTGTATGACGCGTGTGTATCGGGTGAAGTCTTGCAGGGAACTGGCGGCGCGTTTGTGTGTGAGGGGAGTGAAACGACCCGGGTCAAATGAGAAGTGATTGATGGGTGACAGGTGTGGGTCTGTCTGTCTGTCGGCAGGAGTAAGTACCTCGCGCCTCCTTACCGGAATCCACAGTGTATGGGGAGTCGTCGTGGGGCGAACATCTCCACTCTGAAGACAACGAAAACCTTTTAGACAAATGACCCGGCCCCAGTTCCGCAGGAGAGTGCTCTCTCACCCCTCAACACTTGCGACTTCCTGTAGGGGAGCTAATGTTTTGTCTAACCACATAATGCCCCAGAGCACTCTCTCCAGACGAAGGGGAAGCTCCATCCAGCCCCCATCCCAAAACAACATAACAGACTGTGTTGCCTTCTCCTCACATCTACACACTAACTCACGATTAAGGCTACGCAAAAACACACATACATATTCTTTTACTCATTCCTCACTCTTCCTTCTATTTTCTTACTCTATCACTTACTCTACCACATACTCTCACACTACTCCAATCTTCCCTGACTAGACACGCGCGCGCGTGGGGTGGGGGTCCGCACCTGCTCACACACCACTCAAGACCGACACGCGCCAAACTTCCGGGAAATTCCCTTACACCCTGTGACTAGACACCCGCGCTGCGACGACGACCTCGCGCACCACCTGGCACTCATCAACTTACTCTCTTTCATAACCACTTACCATAACACGCTCACACGCGTCCGAAACACGCCAAAAATTCCCCGAAAATCCCCCCAAAACCTGTGCGACTACACACCTGCGCACCAGCTGTCGGATGGCACTCCATGGAGTGCCACCTGACAGCTGGTGCACGCGGTCGTAGTCGCACTTTACACTACTCAGTAGGAGAGGTGACGTCATGAACACGTCACGAACACGTCATAGCTGTTATTGTCCATCGCGCCGGTTGACCCCAGAGGTCAGACGCTACTAGCGTCTCCCCTCTCCCACGCGGGCACCAGCCATGTATACTCACTGACCCTTTGGTGGCAAGTATGCTTAATTCCCTGTATCTACTTCCTGCCTGGACATACGGCGGCCTCCGTATTATGAAAGTGTTCCTGGTTAAGTGGGCATTCTGGAGATACCCAACATGCCAGGTCACTATCCAGGGTTGACAGAAATAGGACCTTGTGCACAAGATCGGTGCACTGTGCACAGCAATGAGCCATTCCAGTCAGCTGTGGGAGAATCTTGAGAGACACTCTCTCACAACACCCCCCAACAAAGATCGAGCCCACATAGTGGCGCTCGTTCAGACCTCACACCGCTGACGCACGTGCACAGTGCTGAGTGTACGTGGGGGTCTAGCAGACCCCCATCTTCTATACAGCTAGGCGAGGCGGGTCCCCGTCTAGACTATTCTCTTCTGGTAAGTGAGGAATTTCTTTAGTCACCGGGTCACATGTGGCTATCTGTTCAGGTCTTGAGCAGGCACTGTGGTCTGACAGAGCTCCAGGTCTGGGTCGGCTCAACGCCTCGAAACCCTGAGTGGCGCTAGTCTGTTCACTACCTCTCTCCACCTGTGTCATGCCTGAAACATCAGACACACACTGGGAACCAGTGTCTGGTGATTCGCGTTGCATTTCCTCACTCATGTCTCCCTCGTTCGACGTCTCGTTAATCACCCCTGACCTACTCAACCAGTCAGCACCTACGTTGTCAGCTCCCTTTATATAAACCACGCGGAATGTGAACTGTTGAAGGAACAGCGCATTATTCTAGGGTTTGGGTTTTTAAGCGTACCGATGTGGCTGAGGGGTTGGTGATTTACTTGAAACGTGAAACGCTTACCATAGAGATACTGGTAGAATTTCCTTACTCCCACGACAGCAGCAAGGAGTTCCTTTTCTACAGTGGAGTACTTCTGCTCAGCATCGCTCAATTTACGACTGGAGTACGCAACTGGCCAGATTTCACCGTCGTACTCTTGCATGAGTACAGCACCAATACCTGTATTTGAGGCATCTGTCCGTAGGATGTACTCCCTGCATGGTAGAATCTGGTAGTCTAAGGATGGGTGCTTCAGTCAGCTTCTTCTTGAGCGTCGAGAATGCTGAGTTCTCCATTTCTGTCCAACGTACTCTAACAGGTGCTTTCTTCTTGGGTGTTGTGAGAGAGTGTCTCAAGATTCTCCCACACTCACAATTCTCAATCGAGCCGCCACGCTCTCCCACATAGAGCTCCACGACTCCGGCCTCACTCAGCTCTCTGCTCTGCTCCAGGCTTCGTCTCAACGTTTACGACACTGCTGTATCCAGGACTACTAAATAAATATGAAACTCACTAAACACTGTGTATCTAATCAACCCAACAACATAACATAATCGTACGTTACAGGCCAATAGCAGCTGCCTCGTATGGGCCAATCCTGGTCACTAATTTATGTAAATGAATAATTGACCACAAGTTTATTTTGAAAAGGAACCTAAGAAGTCGTTTGAAGATTCCTAGATGGACGAAATAATGCTGTGGTGCTCTGGCTAGCGCTGTGAACATCGTGAACAGCATTGAATCACTGATATTTGAACATTGTACCCAGTCATTATCCCACTCAGGCTCTTCTATAATACTATCACGGCTAAATAATACAGGTTATATATATATTTTGACATTATTAGGCGATGCTGTGGTCACACGCTGAACAGCAGAGCTGTGCGCTCATGCTGCAAGCGCCAGCCTTGGTTGCTCACTCACTACTGAGACTCTGACACCCTGCAATATGTGGACCATGATTTTTTTTTAAAGATGGCGTCTGTTTACAAGAGCTCTGAGGAAGCTGATGTGAACCCCATGTATCCGAGGGAGTTTTGAATGGAACGTGAAAAATAAAAACACCTGGAGGCGCGTTGCGCACCTGAAGCCTGGGCCTGCAGGCGTGTTGCTCAGTTAAAGGGTTAAGGAATAATGCAGTAGATATGCACACAATATAACAACCATGATATCAGACGATATCTAAGATTACAATGGTAAAGTAATAATGGCTTAGGTACAAGTATTGGCGGATTGGGTAGCACTAGATACAGTGCGAGTTAAAGCACTAGGTTGGAAACTATGAAGATGAAATTTGGTAATTTCTGGTGTTACTTTTGAATACAGCAAAAGTTGGACAGCTTTTCAATTCATTAGGGAGTGAGTTCCATATACTAGGTACCTTTATTTGCATAGTGTTTACACAGATTAAGTTTGACTCTGTGGATGTCAAAGAGATATTTATGTCTGGTGTGGTGAGTATGTATTCTATTACATCTGTCCAAGAAGAGTTTCAGAACAGAGTTTCCATTTAAGAAAAGGCGTTTATAAATGTAATTGACTCAATAATTTTTTTTTTATTTTATTTAGGAAAAGTACATACATAGTTGATTTACAAACATATTGTTGGATTTACAGTTGAAGCAAGTACATACAATACCTAAAGCCACTAATATGCATAGCGTTTCAGGGAAGATGAGGAAAAAAACACTTAGACTAAAACTTAATAGTAATTGGGATTAGGTATCCCAAAATGTATGGAGTGGCCAAGGCCAGGGAACTTATCATCGTTTTTATTGCTAATGTTAACATTGCCTATCTGAAGCTGAATTGCATTTGTTGATTTGCTTCCAAATAAGATGTATTATGTCTTTTCTATTTTTAGTGTGAGTTTTTTGGTTGACATCCACAAGTGGGTATTTTTTAATTCATTGTTTACAACATTATTTATTTATTTATTTATTTATTTATTTATATATAAACAAGAAGGTTCATTGGGATTGTGAGGATACATAATATAGTAATTACAATTTTGTAAAGCAACTAGTACGTGCAGCGTTTCGGGCAGGTCCTTAACCCTTTAACTGCGTGGCCTATAAATATGACACCCCCCCCCCCCCCCCAAGTGTGCAGGAAATAAATTCTCTTGAAAAAAAACTTTTGTTTTTTTAAAGTGTCAAAAACCCTTCCCCCAGTATGGGTATGTCAAAAAAATTTCGAACTTGTACTTACTTTGGCTGCTATGGGGTCCGTAAGTTGGCCCGTGACGTCATAATTCCCCGTTCACCCGTGCAGTAAGCTCCCGGGGCAGGTGGGGCGCGCAAGTTGCCGCGAATATATTTTTGTTCATTTTTTGCGCACAGTTCCAAATACATTTTATTTGCTTTTACGTGCTAATCCTATGTATAATGAACACGTATACTATATTATGGCAGTAAAACATCTGTATTGTCTGTGGACACTGTTATGTGCATGACACTTGTGTACACATATGTTGCACATATTTACCATGTATCATGCTAATTTATGTATATATACAATCTATTTACAGACTATACACTGTCACACACTATATACATTCACCATCAACACATTCAGAACAACAGGAGTGTGAGCAGCCACACTCAACCAGCCCTCCCTCACTCCTCCAACATCTTACTCGCCAACATTGCTCCTCCAAATCATACAGTTATTCACACCAATGTTTCATGTTCATTTATGTATATTTACAACATATGTACACACTATACACTGTCACACACTATTTACATTCACCATCAATACACTCAGAACACCGCAAGTGTGAGCAGCCACACCCAGCCAGCCCTCCCTCACTCCAAGATCTTACTCGCCAACATTGCTCCTCCCACCATACTGTTATTGTATTTATATTACACATGTTATATATTTTTTACACATGTTATATATACCTATCTACATGTTTTATTTACCAGAACTATGCAAGTAAGCCGGTATTGTGTCCAAACAGTACAGTGGCCACCATACACTGCATGACAAATCACACAATAGGATAACGACAGCGGCGTACTCTACACTGGCAAAAGTTAGAACATCATTCAGAAACCTAAGTAAGGAGGCATTTAGGGCGCTTTACACTGCCTACGTAAGGCCAGTCTTAGAGTATGCCGCCTCATCATGGAGTCCCCATCTGAAGAAGCATATAATGAAACTGGAAAAGGTTCAGAGGTTTGCAACGAGACTCGTCCCAGAGCTACGTGGGATGGGGTATGAAGAGCGCCTGAGGGAACTGTGCCTTACGACACTAGAAAGAAGAAGGGAGAGGGGGGACATGATAGGAACGTATAAGATACTCAGAGGAATTGACAGAGTGGACATAGACGAAATGTTCACACGGAATAGTAACAGAACGAGAGGACATGGATGGAAGCTTGAAACTCAGATGAGTCACAGAGATGTAAGGAAGTTTTCTTTTAGCGTGAGAGTAGTGGGGAAATGGAATGCACTTCAGGAACAGGTTGTGGAAGCAAATACTATTCATAATTTTAAAACCAGGTATGATAGGGAAATGGGACAGGAGTCATTGCTGTAAACAACCGATGCTCGAAAGGCGGGATCCAAGAGTCAATGCTCGATCCTGCAAGCACATATAGGTGAGTACATATAGGTGAGTACACAGCAGATAGCTGATGACGCCACGATTACGACGTCACCTCCCTCACCAAAATAGCTCCTCACAACATACTCCTGGTGCTGTTATTACACTATTCACACACGCACCTTATATACCCATGTACATGTGTGTTCCCCATAGCGAACCACGAAGCTATTATGGTGAGCAATACAAGAGTTACTGCCACACAGTGAGGCTCCCTCAATTCTCTCCCTTCCTCCCTCCCTCACCAAAATTCCTCCTTCCTACGCACAACGCTTATTGACCACAAGTTTATTTTGAAAAGGAACCTAAAAAGTCATTTGAAGATTCCTAGATGGACGAAATAATGCTGTGGTGGTGTGGCTAGTGCTGTGAACATCGTGAACAGCATTGAATCACTGATATTTGAACATTGTACCCAGTCATTATCACACTCGGGGTCTTCTATAATACTATCACGGCTAAATAAAACAGATTATATATATTTTTTGGCAATATTAGGCGATGCTGTGGTCACACGCTGAACAGCAGTGCTGTGCGCTCATGCTGCGAGCACCAGCCTTGGTTGCTCACTCACTACTGAGGCTCTGACACCCGACAATGTGGACCATGATTTTTTTTTAAGATGGCGTCTGTTTACAAGAGCCCTGAGGAAGCTGATGTGAACCCCATGTAGCCGCGGGAGTTTTGAATAGAATGTGAAAAATAAAAACACCCGGAGGCGCGTTGCTTACCCGAAGCCTGGGCCTGCAGGCGTGTTGCGCAGTTAAAGGGTTAATCTAAGAAAATTTTTAGTAGGTAAATACTTGCAAAAGTTATAAAAAATGATAACAGTTACAAGGCAAGAAAAAAAATAAAAGATGAGAGAAAATTGTAGGTATATTAAAGCACATAGGTAGCTCAGATTGATTGCAATGACAGCTTAATTGGTAGTTGACAAAAATTGCTAGGCACAATACAGCATATGGCTAGCACATAAAAGAAGACAGCAATGAACACAATGATAAGGGTGTTTGGGTTAAGTATATAAAAATTTGGAGATTGGGTAACACTAGATACAGAGCAAATTTAAAGCTCAGTGTAGGAAGCTACGAAGATGAAATTAGGTACTTTTTGGTTTTGCTTTTAAATGAGGCAAAAGTTTGACAGCTTTTCAATTCACTAGGGACTGAGTTCCATAGACTAGGTCCCTTAATTTGCATAGAATGCTTACACAGATTAAGATTGACCCAAGGGATATCAAAGAGATATTTATTTCTGGTGTGGTGATAATGGGTCCTATTACATCTGTCCAGGGAGAGTTTCAGAGCATAGTTTGCATTTAAGAACAGGGTTTTGTAAATGTAGTTGACACAAGAGAACGTGTGGAAGTTAGTTAGTTTAGTTCATTTATTATGCACCACATACCCATCTTGTGGGTGGTAGTGGAAAGGGTTACAGAGGCACAAAATGGGCTCAGGGCCTGAACCCCACAATTCATTTAGCTAAGCAAGTTACAGTCTTGATGAGCTAGTTACAAAATTCAATATAAGTCGTCACATCAACAATGGGTTCGAGATCGACCTCAAGTACAGGTTCTAAATTAAGCAACTGACATATATATGTGGAGAGCTAGTGTCAAAATTTATATGTTTGTCCTGCACACCGCCCCCCCATCCAGTGGGCAGTGGTGGATAGGTTACAATCACTCAGTTACTACCTACAGTTAGCAAACTGGGGATATTTGGCTAAAATTTCTGGTAGCAGATCATTTTGAATGAAATATTTACACATCGCTGGAACATTGGTTATAGAATTGTCTCTAAATTCACATATCTTTTCGCACTCCATCACATAGTGACGGAGGGTGTGGGAATAATTTTGTTGACACAGTTTACATTTGGTCAAGTCTACATCAGCAGATAATGAGAATTCCCAGAGATACTTGTAACCGAGTCTAAGCAGAGCAGTAGTAACATCTAGAAGTCTGCTGAATTTATTCGATGATCCATCCAATAAAATCCATCCATGTAGTTATTGTCCTTGTATATAAGTCACCGGAGGCAAACCCTCAGCAGTTTAAAGACCAACTAATGAAAATAGAACACTGCTTGGAAAACCTCACAAATCCAGCTCCGAACATCATCCTGCTTGGGGACTTCAACCTACGGCACCTGAAATGGAAGCACCTGGCTAATACAGTAATATCAGAAAGAATACCAGGAAGTAGCCTAAATGAACAGGCACATACAAATGACCTGCTACGGATGTGCGACAGGTTTGCCTTAAACCAGCAAATAGTAGAACCAACTAGGAAGGAGAACACGCTGGACCTCATTTTCACTAATAATGATGAATTGATCAGGAACATAATGATTACAAATACCTGTTACTCAGATCACAACTTAATTGAAGTTATGACAACCATGGGGAGTAGACCTTCAAAACCAGTCCAGATTCCTGGTGGAGGAGATTTCAGCAAATTCAACTTCAATAACAAACAGATAAACTGGGAGCAAATAAACCAGGACTTCACAGAAATAAACTGGGAAGAACAGCTAAAAAATGCAAACCT
Source organism: Procambarus clarkii (assembly GCF_040958095.1). NCBI lineage: Eukaryota > Metazoa > Arthropoda > Malacostraca > Decapoda > Cambaridae > Procambarus > Procambarus clarkii. Next base: position 34,877,515 of record NC_091179.1, read on the forward strand.
GAACCAGTGCCTGGAAAAAATAAGCTCAGTAGTACTAGAAATATGTTCAAACCGCATACCCCTAAGAAAAAAGAGGAAGAGATGCAGATTGGAACGGGAACGTCGTTCCCTATATAGGCGAAGAAAACGAATCGCGGAACAACTTGAGAGTCGCACCCTATCTCAAGAATGGCAAAGAAAGTTAGGTAGAGAAATAGGAACAATTGAACGGAAGTTACAAGAATCATACAAAACCCAGGAGAGGCAAAGAGAGCAAAAGGCCATCAGTGAAATAGAGAGAAATCCGAAATATTTTTTCTCCAATGCAAAATCAAGATAAAAAACCACATCTAGTATCGGGCCCCTGCGAAAAGGAGATGGAACTTTCACCGATGACAACAAAGAAATGAGCGACCTACTGAGGAAGCAGTACGACTCTGTTTTCAGTGAGCCATTAAACACACTACAGATTGATAACCCAAATGAATTTTTCATGGATATGATACCAACATCAAATCATATATCAGACGTCACCCTATCCCCACTGGATTTTGAAGAAGCCATAAACAGTATGCCTATGCACTCTGCACTAGGCCCGAATTCTTGGAACTCCACATTCATAAAGAACTGTAAAAAACCACTGTCGTAGGCCCTCCACATTCTGTGGAGACAAAGCCTAGATACTGGCGTTATTCCTGATATACTAAAAACAGCAGAGATAGCACCACTTCATAAAGGAGGAAATAAGGCAGAGGCAAAAAATTACAGACCGATAGCACTAACATCGCACATTATAAAAAATTTTGAGAGAGTGCTAAGAAGTAAGATCACAAAATACATGGAATCACAGCATCTCCATAACCCCAGACAACATGGTTTCAGAACAGGGCGCTCTTGCCTGTCGCAGAGTAGTGAAATATACGACTAGAACCGCGCGCACCAGCTGCCCCAGGTGGCACTCTTGAGTGCCAGCCGACAGGTGGCGCGCGGGTGTCTAGTCGCACAGGTTTTGGGGGAATTTCCCGGAAGTTTTGGCGCGTTTCGGACGCTCTCACCTGACAGGTGGCGCGCGTGTGTCTAGTCGCACAGGCTTTTGGGGGAATTTCCCGGAAGTTTTGGCGCGTTTCGGACGCGTGTTGTGTTTGGGTATGTGGACAGGAAAGAGGGGAGGTCATGTTGGGCAGCTGACAGGTGGCGCGTGTCGCTCCCGTCCTCAAGTTTTTTGGGGGGAATTTCCCGGAAGTTATGGCGTGTGTCGGAGGTAATTGGAGCGCGCGGGTCTAGTCCTCGGGTGTTATGGTAAGTGGTCAGGAAAGATGAGAGTAAGTGGTAGAGTAAGTGATAGAGTAAGAAAATAGAAGGAAGATGGAGGAAGGAGTAAAAGAGTTGATCGTGAGTTAGTGTGTAGATGAGAGGAGAAGGCAGCACGGCCTGTTATGTTGTTTTGGGATGGGAGCTGGATGGAGTTTCCCCTTCGTCGGGAGAGAGTGCTCTGGGTCATTATGTGGTTAGACAAACCCATTGACTCCCCTACAGGAAGGTCTTAAGTGCTGTTTGTAAGAAATGCGTGGAAAAGACACGGGACTGCACCTGGCTTTTTCTGTGTTCGGGTCAAGAAAAAGAGAAGTCACTCTCGTTGTGAGACTGCAGCGGGCCATTATGTGGTTAGACAAACCATTAACGTCCCCTACAGGAAGAGCTAAGTGTGTGTGTGAGGATGAGGGCAAAGTCTCCTGCAGGAGGGGAGTGTACCATTACCTAAAGCGTTTTTCAATGTCGCGGGGGTTTTCGTTGTCTTCAGAGTGTTGATGTTCGTCCCACGGCGGGTCCCCTTACACTGTGGATTCCGGTAAGGAGGCGCGAGGTACTTACTCCTACCGACTGACAGACAGACCCACACCTGTCACCCATCAATCAATCACTCACACCCCTCATCCCCACCCGCTCCCATACCATCAACCATTGTTCCGTGCATTCTCTTTTAGTATGTGTAAGCTATATCGCAACGTGATCAACATGGTGAGAGCAATAACGAGGGAAAAGTAAACACATTATATAAATTTATTTCTTTATTAAACACTTAAGCGATTTACAACGATAATAATAATAATAATAATAATAATAATAATAAGACTTCTTCTTGGTGGTTTAGCTTGCAGACAGTTGTAGAAAGACCTTCATTCAGTCCATCGAACCTTCCCAACACGATAGTCAAGCAGTCAATCTGTAGAAAGTGGAAAAGGTTATAAGTTTCGTTGTTGTCAATGTTGTAAACATAAATACAGTCATTATTATGTTCATCATTCAATCCTACATAAAGTATTACTCACCGCAGTAACATCCTAACCAACTTCGTCACACAGCGATTCACACTCAGCATCACTACCGTTTAAGCAGAATGTTTGCCTACACACAGGCATTTTCATCTGAGCGTAATTGAATTTCATCACTTTTTCATCATTCTTGCGAAATTGACCATATTTAAACGCTTCATCAAAGTGAAGCAGGGCCGCCTCTAAGCCTAGTCTGCAAAAATGATATGCAAAATAAACGGCGTAATTCCCACAGAAGTAACTATTCAAGGATTGAATCCTTTTCTTCATAATATATAGGGTATAGTCTTGGAAGTAAGACATAAACTCTTCGAAATATCTTGAATACGTTCCTATTGCAGGATTGGCGTAGCTGTCTAGTATAACTATCTCGCTTCTACCTTCATCCTTATTTACATAGAATGTTATCCAATGACCCATTTTATTACGAGAACCCGAGACCAGAGTGTTCATTATGAACACCACAGGTCTTTTTTTATGTATTTTTGTCAGTATTTTCCGTACGTCATCAGCTAGGAAACATCCTAGATAGTCTACCTTAGCACCTAAATTACTTCTGATAGCCTCATTTATTTCCAAACAATTCATATTAGTATTTTATCCTCGCGTATCGCAAATAACGCGACGATCCGCGTTAATGCTGATCACACCTGTTGTAGAGCCGTAAACTAGTATGACTTTATTTCTAGCTACTCCGCGTTTAAATTCCAAAGCGATCCTCAGATTACCACTTTTTTCAATTGGGATGGTGTCATCGATATCCTCGGGTTGTAAATTAAAGGCCAGTATGGTTCCACCATTCACATATGTGTCATAAGATAATATATTGTCTTTATCGAAGCCTAAGGCTTGTAATGCTGTGTAATACAACTTGGCGCAGTTATGAGGGAAGTCACACCCAATATTGACAATATTAGTGCTATTCTGTGATATTAATACTTTACTAAGCTCGCAGTTTTCCAAATAAAGCGGGTTGCGATTATATGCACCAGACACAGCCTCCATATCAAGGATGATCATATATAAATGTTCTGGTATAACAGTCCCCCACGGCTGGTCCATTGTAATAGAGCGTTGACCTGTGCCCAATATATACGTTTTGTATAATGTTTTATTAAAAGTATACGTAATAGGAGAGTTGTTCTGCACCATGGCTTTATTAACTGCTACTAATCCTTCAGGGTATGGCAATACCCGATCCACCCATAGACGTGTAGACTTGATATTATATTTAAAATTAGCATGTTCATTATCGCTGAGTATAAGCCACTTATCAGGTTGAAGTTCGAGCCTCACCCTGATGTCCACATTATCCAAAACGTATTCACTAACGGATGTGACATCCAGCATTAGTTTAAAACATGTATTCACGCCACTCGTTTTCATATCAGTCATCCGTTGCTTCTCACTAGCCAAGGCATTAGTGAAATATCCAGCTTCAATTTTACCAGGATCAACTCGGTTAAGAAACTGTGACAGTTTATCATAACGGTTAGCCTTACACCCAGAAATCGTAGATAATAACTTTACGTATGACCAGAATGAGAATAATAAGCTGGTTTCAACTACTGTTTTGTTTAAATACACAATAGCGGATTTGAATAGAGTTTGCGATAATCCATTCACCAACGATGCGTTTTTAGCATCTCCTAAAGGCGTTATTCCATCTTCTTCGGTTAGATCAATAGTCAACTCCAAAGCTATAGATGATAAATCCACCAGTTGACCATTCACTCCCTTGATGATGAATTCCAGATAAGTGTCTGTAAACTTATTATTGACCCCAGAATTCACAGGTAATACATCCACCGTTTGTCTGCTGGCGATTGTTGATTCTACCAATCGAGGGGAAAATACTTTAGGAAAGGCTTCACTAACAGCAGCTGTATAATGTTCTAATGGCACCTGGAGGCCCAGAGCGTTATATCCGGCCATGTTCGCGCTTTAGACAACACCAGCCGAGTGAGAAGAAGTTATGACAACACATCATTATATTTCCCTTTAGTAAAACGTTTGATGTTTACTAATTTTTTTGTTTGTTTATTCTTTTTCTGCACTCTTCCACCTATCATTTGCTTCCCCACTCCTTTCAATGTTTCAACTCCGCGTTTCTTAAGAGATTGTTTGAAAGTTTGTTTGTCATTATTAATGTCGTCTAGTACGTTCTGCCCCAAGCTAAGCGCAGCCGGGGCCAGAGTCCTCATGATAAAGGGCGCTGCTCGACGCGCTATCCCGCTTAAAAAGGAAAATATTCCTCCTCCTCGCGTATAACGTCTACTACTGTTGAAAATCCGTATATCATCAGTCCCTCCACCTCTAGGAGGGGTTAACAGAATGTATAATTCCTCAACAGAGGGGGGAATAAAGTGGACACGCATTTCTCCGCTTGTTACAGACGAATGAGGAGTGGCGGGAAAGCATTGGTGTTATATACCTCCTGCAACGGGGCGTACATGCAAGACTGCTATGGTGCACCCACGTTCATCGAAATGTATGGGGTTACCATCTTGATCCCTAATAGTGATGCTGACGCTATCTATCATGTTAGTGTTAAGACGCACATATAGTTTTTTATTGTTGCTGTTATCACTTCCATTTAGGGAGATTACATCCAAAATATTTACAGACTGGTTTCCATATCTAGTAGAAGAGATTCTATCGCAATAAACACACAGAATATCAACTCCTCCTCTAGGCATTGGCGGGAATAGACATGTGTTAACTACACTCGAGGCATACTGACGTTTTGCGAATATGTCATATTCTATTTCTGGAACTACGCCCAACACTTTCCCAAAAGCGGTTCCAAATGATAATGTAACTCTACTGATGTTTTTATGCCCCGTTGCAGAGCAAATATTCTCATCACTAATCACAGTAGTGAACTTGTTTCGATTGGAGGAAGAATCATATTTAATAAAATGAGTTACATATTTAGCTGAAAATTGTTTTAATGACTTTCCTAAAAAACTCAGTTTAGCATTACTTGAAAATATGGCCTCTATTTCTGTATTAATCGTGGTATTATTTTCTTTTATAGTTCCGGCTAAAACATCAGATGATAATAAATGCTTTGAATGCATGTATTTCCCCTCGCTCACTTTCTCATACGTAACGCCTACACGTATATATGCCTCGGGATTATCACGCTTAATAACGTAATGTGAAGTGGGGAGGAGTAATTTTTGTAGACACATTTCATAACTCCTCCTGGGATCTAATTCTAGCTGGTTAAACAATCGATTTTGGAAAGATGCGGGGATGTTATTGGGGAATAAATGCGTATCTGATACGCTGGTGGCGTATATCACGTGAGTGTCCATCGCTCTGTCTCCTTAGACTGCTTTTTGTCTAGTAAAGCCATCTACACATTACATACACATTTATATACACTCACCTGCTAATATACAATCCAGGAAGCTTTCCTTTTACTGTGAGGATCAATCTTGACAGTCGCCTTTCTCTTAACAGACGGAGGTTCATACACTTGACTGCTTGCCGTAGTATTACGGAATAAATCTCGCGATGTAGATGTTAGTGTGAAAAACAGTTGAGCAATGGGGAGTTTATCCGGTAGAAAAACTGATTTAAGCACAGTCATTTTATGTATAATGTCATTAATTATATGTATGCCAGATACTGGAGCTAATACATTTCCATTCAGATCCCAACGAACGATTCCGGTAGCATCATAATGGTTTAGCAAGGATCTCGCATATTCGTGATCTCTCACTTTCAACTTCAAATCTATTAAATGTTTTATGGAGGGGTTGGTATGCAACTGAGGAGGAGGAGGTGGTTTGACAGTAAGATGACGAGCAACAGCTTTCACAGTGGGGTAAGCAGGGCTGTGTGCAGCTTTCCGGTTGTCCACTATTTTACGCGGTACGAGATAAAAGGCTTTCATTTTACTTACTGAACAACCGTGTAATTAAACTAGCCGCAATTGGTAAAATAATGGATAAAATACTGCCTCCTCGTTTGCTGGTTAATATCTGTTTCTTAGTTGACACAGAAGGTTTCTTACAGGCTAGTGACCGAATAAGCAATTTATATTTTTTCAACTTTTTAACGACCTTGTCAGGCACGGGCAATTTTTTTTTTAAAAAGTTATTAAAAATTTCTGATAAACAATTTATATGTGGTTTCTTCAATTTTTCAATCAACTGCTTTCTCGAGGAATACTGAAGTTTTGATAATAGTTGGATCAATTCCTTGTATTTATAAACTAAGGGCTTCTTCATTATAAATGTAATATCTCAGCAGCATCAATCCATTGATCGAATGATCGATCATAACCTGCGTACCGAACTTTATACTGGAGTTTGCCAGAGACTCTGCGTTGTCCCAATACCTTCTCAATATTAAAGGTTTGAGGCAAATGTGTTGGTGTTAATTCTTGTTTATAGAAGCCACCATCAATTTCTTCCCCATTCAGATCTTTTAGAAAGTATAAAGGGATGGGTTGTCTCCGATCAATACGTGTAACTGTAAAGATCTCGCGGGTGTTCTGCTGCTTAAACCCTTTCTTAAACTTGGAAATGCGATCAGATAGCGTGATGCGTACTGTATCACCAACACTCAATCGTGGAATGACAGCTCTCTTTGATTTGCTCGGGCTTTTATACATTAAATCAAATTGTTTGGCGTGTTCGCTGGGCGAGGATAGAGCGTGCACCTCCGCAGGTGTCTTCCCCTTCAATCCTCTGTGTGGGGTTAAATTATATGTTTTCACAATATCTGGTAGAGCTTGCGTGTATCTTAAAGTGTTGTGCGCCGTCATAAACTTGTAAAGTTTACCTTTTAAAGTACGTATGAACCGCTCAGCGATTGAAGCTTTAGTCTCCTGAGAAAATACACTATATAACCGTACTTTCCTTGCTGCCAGCATTTTTTTCATAGTGGCGTTATAAAATTCTCCACCTCGATCAGAATTAATTTTGCGCACTCCTTGAGAATGAGGTGAATCTAGAATTAAAGCTAGAGCATTCGTGGTGCTTTTCCCATCCTTAGCGCGTAAGGGTACTACTTGGGCGTACCTGGAGAAAATATCTACGCATACGAGTAAATATTTCACTCCATCATTATGTTTGTCCAATAAACTCATCTCGGCCAAGTCTATAGCTTGAAATAGTCGCGGTTTAGGGCTTAACACACGACGCCGAGGGAATTTATGTGGTTGTAAATAATGCAACGTATAGGAGTCAGAGCTTTTCAGATAGTCCTTTACATCGGCTAGAGTTATACTAGAGTTAATTAATTTGGCGGCCTTATACAATCTCTGTACTCCTCCAAGCCCTCCGCTAGATGAGGGGTCGTTATATACTCGTTCCAGTACATCTTTCTTGCTCACCATTGGTAAACTATCTCATAGGGCGGTTCGTGAACAATATTACCGCGTAATGTTATCGTAGATGGAGTGTTCGAGCCCAGATCTACTAGCAAATAGCCGTAGGGTTGGCTAATAACTTGCTTATATAACTCTACAAATTTCTTTGAATCCACTTTCCCAAATATTTGTCGTCCGAGTGTTTCAATTTGTGACAGGTCTCGTGATTTAACCAATATGAAATGAGAAGCATTTAAACTAATATTCCTCGAATATTTACCAGGAAAAAATATATTTTGAGTAATCAATATGACGGAAACCGTGAAATGTCGGCCCCTAGTAAACATGTCTGATACGATTTTTGAATTCGCAGACTCTGTAAAAAGGTCATCGTAGATTACTAAGATATGCGAGTCATTATCTACTCGCTCTTCCACAGGATCAATAATGGTTGAATGCTCGATCAGCTTCCCTTTAATTTGTGGATCTGATCGTAATTCAGAGTAACCTCCTCCGCATATGATTATTGAGGAGAACTTGTGTTGATACTTCCTTACAAGTTTACTGCACAAGTAGGATTTTCCGCTGTTTGAATAACCAGCAATAATAACACGAGATGGTTCTCTGAAAATATCTAGATGTTCCGCATGGATTATATCATAGGAACTATCCATGATTAATGCTTCGTTAAGACTGCTAAATCTAAGGAACTGAGGTGGTATTTATACAAACATAGTCATTTACAGGTGTTTATTCACATATTTTATGTACAGCAACATCATTTTTTAAAACTAAACATAGTTCTTGCAGTTCACAAACAATGATATTAAACAGCATAGTTCTTACAGTTCACAAACAATAATATTAAACAGCTTATTTTTTAAACTAATCATAGTTCTTACAGTTCACAAACGATAATATTAAACATCCTATTCATTTAGTATACAAAGTTCTAGACATATTGGCATCCATCTTAATACTACCTAACAATTGTACAACATAAAATCTAGCGAGGGTTGAATAGTTTCTGAGCTGTAGCATTGCGTTTGCTCCAGGGATGGAATATTGGGTAGAGTCTCTGTGCTTGCTCTACTTCCTCCTCCTCCTCCTCCATAATCACTTCTTCCATCTCCTCATCCTCCTCCTCTCCCACTTCTACATCCATCGCATCATCATCATTGTTATTGGGAATATCAGGATGCCCATACGCTAGGGACTGTGTGGGGCTTAAAATGTAGCGTTTATCGTCAAATGCTGACAATCCTCTGCAGGTACTGCGACATGTACAAATCTTTCCTTGCACGTTGCGTATAGATCTCGACACATACCTGATTGAAGTGTTTGTTTCAAGAGTGTGTTGAAATGAGTCATGTGAGAGTTTCTCTTGTAGATGGTATGGTACGCCCTTACACTTACAAGTGTGCTCCCCATCATGAGTGGTGAACGAATATGTTTTAGGTCTGAGAGCAATTAACTGGTTAATAATCTTAGAGCCTATTTCAGACTTGAGCAATCCTAGTTCACCTTCTCGCGCTTTAGAGAAGGATGGATGTGAGACATTAAAATTGCTAAAATCCATACAGTCGAAGAGAGGAGACTTATTCAACTCTTCAAACACATCCTGACAGTCCAGTTTAATGATGAAAGAGTCTGTGTCTGTATATAACAGACTCGCTTTATCCCCATACGCAGGTTTGACAACATCATACCAGAACTCATAGAGTCGCCTCTTAGCAATTTGAAGTATATGGTAACCCAGATACGTAGGAGTGTTGACTAGGAGAGACTTCTGCTTGATAGTACATATTACACGATCCTTACTTAACAAAAGACTCCGCTTGAAGAATGGGTTTCGAGCATGTTTCAGGAAATGACTACGATCTGTGACCAAATAGTGTTTGTTCCCATATTTAGATACATCTGTGAGACTCTTTCCATATATAGAGTTTGATACGAGTTTGAAAGCCTTTTTTTTATCGCGCATTTGGTACTGGCTCGTTCACGAACGTTGGTTTCAATGAAGTCTTTAAGGTAACTCTCCTGCTCGAATTCGTAGATGTCGTGAACTTTAGCTACTTCTAATCCAATGCGCATGAGCAACTGTAACAAGTCCAGACTAACGAGGTAGTCTTTCTGAGGAAGATGAGAAGCAATTAATTTAGTGTTGTTTTTAGGCAGTCCACGACTTTCTTCTGTAAGAATATTCTTACTGTAGGGTGAAATGTGTTCCTCAGTAATGCATGTATGTCAAAGAACAAGGGGCAGTTCATCTGTATACCTAGCTACCTCCGGTCGGACCTGGAGTGTATCACACAACACCCAATACCCCTTGGTCCCGTCACATGGGATATTCTCCAAACCTTGCTCCAGCAGTACGTCACGCTCATCATGTGTCAGTTTCCGGATCCCACCCCGAGGGAGTAGTTCAGTCATACACGCCCCGTAAAGACTATTAAAGTCTAAGTAGATGATGTAGCTACTATCTTCCCCTAGATCTAAGCCTGTGTGCCTGTTCTCCACATTCGTGTACTGTCTCGTCACACTGGTGAACCCACCTCGGAGATTCCGACGAAGTAAATCATATAACATTGGGTCTGACACAACATCAAGTTCAACTTTCGATTTAAGCAAGAACGCATCCCAAGCAAATGAGGGTAAAGAAATGTAGTGTGAAATGTCTAATTTGTAGAGAGCAAGCATGGTGTCTCGCCAGACTGTGAACACATCGGCTAGCAATCCTGTGTCCACTTTGAGGTAAAGGAGCAGATACTCCCCTATGTTGCGACATTTAGCCAAATCAAAAATTTCTAAGGCTTGTTTATAATCTGTTTCTGACAACTCTTCGTCTTTTAGTGTATTGTAAAACTTATCACGAGAAGGAAGGTGTGGTTCATCTAACACAGACATAGAGGATAAATAATCATAGCAGAATGATTGTTTACCCGTGAGCAGTTTTGGGATGGCCGCTTTATTTACTCCTTTTAACATAGCCAAAGTGAATGTGGTAGGTTTCCCACTATCAATATGATCCTTGGCTATTCTTCCTAGCGAGCCGTTGAGAAGGGCTAAACTATCCAAAAATCTTAAGTTGTTCACATCAACTTTCATAAATTTAAATCCATCCTTGGCTAATATATCTATTTCACTTCCTGCTCTATCTCTCATCTCGTTTAGGATTACTCCTAAATCATAGGAAGCGTTGTGTGAAAATGTGTATAGGAACTTGTATGAATTTATACATTGCAAATTACATCTATCACAGTAAGCTGCTTGATAATTGTGGAATCTTACTGTGTGGTCGTGATGACGGACTTTGATTACATCTTCTCCGTTAAAAGGTATATCACAGAGTTCACAGGCTGTTTTTGTCTCAAATATCGCCTGCTGTTGCTGAGACATGTGAAGTTCATAGGATACTAACCCCTTCTTGATTCTAGCCCATGACGCTTCTAGCGTGGTTACAAAGTGATTGACCGCATCTTTACCCAAATAAGTGTTTTTCTCAACAATATTCTTCTGTCTGTCAATGATGATGTACGCATATGCCACTGCGTTGTGACGTGTTTCTATCATTCCCTTAGGGTTCGAGCGGTCTAACATACACTCAAAGTCATAAAAGCACATGTGACTAGGACCATAACCCCGTCCATAGTTACGGAAAGTAATCTTCCTCTCTGGTGGGTAGAATTTGAGAGTCTGATGTACTTTGCATGTACTTTCATGACTCTGCATGCTATCTGCTGGGAGAGATATCAAACAACAATGACAGAAGCTGTGTTGCCTTGGGATTAGATCTGGATTGTTGCTCATATTACGTACATATTGGTTAAAATCCTTAATTAATACTAAATGTTGAGCTTCCAACATCAGCAATGGTATGACATCCGTATATCCTCCTCTTCCCTTCCTAGCCAGTGTAATGTAGTGTCGTTGTTGTCGTCTAGCATTTTCATCTCTTTCTAGTGAATAGATGAATATACTGACTTTATTCATTTTCTCTACCTTGTGAATATCCTCAAACGTCACTGCAGAATTGACATCTGCTGGCCATTTCATGTGTCTGAGACACCAACTAGCATTCACAGATCTAGCGCGAATATTATCTAGTCGCATTCCCTTAGCTAAACATTTATAAGCTGCAACACACTGCATAAGGCAAATATCAGCCTCTCCCTCTGGATTGAAAACCAATTTTTTCCCACGCAGGCCTTCAGGATAGTCTACATGCGAGCCTAATCTTATCGGATGTTCTATCTGACCACAGTTAATGAAAAACCCGGTGAGTCGCTCAACCAAGACATTGGACCCTTCCTTCGCTTCCAGATACTGTGATATTTTCTCTGTCAATTCATCAGCCCAAAAATCAATAAGAGTTTCTACTTCCTCTAGAGTAATTCTTTGCCCCTCACCTCGTATGGGAAAGCCATCGTTATTTATAGGATCCAATAGATTATCCTCACCGTCTTGTTGTACATTTAAATTTCGCACAATTAGAGTGATGTCTGGGTAAATTAGGAGGAATGGGTGTCGTGGAGAGAAGAGGGCGCGTATCTCATTAACGAAAAAATCCCTGTATGTTCTCAGATAGAGTCCTGGTGAGGTGTTAACATGTTCTGGTATGGAGAATGAAAGCCGGACATAGGCGCCGTTATAGTTATCAATTCGATCCAGCAGCTGAGGTTGAATTTCTAGGGCAGGTGGAGGAGAGGGCGTGAGAGGTGGAGGGGGTGAAGGGATGGGGCTGGGAGGGGTGGGGGGTGGTGATAACCCACCCCCTCCGAGATGAATGGGTGAGACCGCTGGGTCAGCTACTACGCCAGACGGTGCTAACAAGTCAGAATTGACAGACGCTGGTGGGTCAAGGTCACGGTCTGCTGAGGTGTCGTCTGAGTCACTGTCTGAGATGAAAATGGTACGATTCTCACCGCTGCTGCTGCTGTTGCTGCTGATGCTGGTGCTGCTGCTGTCATAGCTGTCGCTGATTGATTGGGGTATGGGGCTGGGGAAGGAACGGGGTGTTGAGTGAGGGTGTGAACGAGACCTCCTCCTCCCCTCCCTGTGAGAGCCGGAAGTGGCCACTGCCCGCCCTGCTGTGTCACTCTCACTGCTGCTGCTGCTGCTGCTGCAGCTGTCGCTGGATGCCAAATCTATGCACAGCGGTGTGTCGTCTGTAAAAAAAAAAGAAAACATATTATCTCTAGAAAGAATGAACCATATATATATATATATATATATATATATATATATATATATATATATATATATATATATATATATATATATATATATATATATATATATATATATATGAGCCTAGGGAACAGACTAGTGTGGATTAATATGTTTAGGAAATAGACTGAAATCAGACAGTAATAATAACTTACTTATGTCCTGGTGAAGGGGTTGAGCAGGTGAGTGTGTATGAATTCGTAACATCGTGTTAACAGGGGGCGATACGGTCTCGTAGCCTCCCATCTGGCGGCGTGGCTGAGCCTGATGAAGGGGTGGGGGGTGGCCGCGAGTGAGATGTGCACTCCTTAGCTCAGTGTGTGAGGAATGGGGTATAGGCTCGATGACGTCGATCTGTTCCCTCCGTCGATTGAGGTACGGATTATAACCTGAAATGGAACAAATGATATTCAGCATGGGTGAATGGGGAAAAAATATGTTTATTATTATGCATGTGTGTTCGCTTGCAAGTGGATGAAATACAGATACGAGAAGTGTATTTTATATGCTACCTACGTTTATGTGAAGTTTCATTCCGGCGATGACCTCCTCGCGGGGTGGGTGAGCAATAAGGACACTTCACGGTTTTGTAAACTGAAATTGGAAAGAACATATTTAACTGTGTGGAATGTAATAGCCCGAATGAGAAAATATTCTCACACTATAGTAGTTTACACGCGATATTTCACCTGTGGATGTCATAAAATGAACTGTGGAATATTAAATATGAATAACACTCACGGTTATCACAGAAAATCTGCTGACATCGCTTGCATTTGATGTCGTAATGTCCTAGGGGCGGTTTTTCACAGCTAGCGCATTGCAGTCGACACAGTTGATTCGGTGATGGAATATAAAACACTCCGCATTTCATGCATGCTGTAGAGCTTCGCCTTTCCATGACATGGAGCTGTAAGACGCGTGTGTAGCGGATGAAGTCTCGCAGGGAACTGGCGGGGTGTTTGTGTGTGAGGGGAGTGAAACGACCTGGGTCAAATGAGAAGTGATTGATGGGTGACAGGTGAGGGTCTGTCTGTCGGCAGGAGTAAGTACCTCGCGCCTCCTTACCGGAATCCACAGTGTAAGGGGACCCGCCGTGGGACGAACATCAACACTCTGAAGACAACGAAAACCCCCGCGACATTGAAAAACGCTTTAGGTAATGGTACACTCCCCTCCTGCAGGAGACTTTGCCCTCATCCTCACACACACACTTAGCTCTTCCTGTAGGGGACGTTAATGGTATGTCTAACCACATAATGGCCCGCTGCAGTCTCACAACGAGAGTGACTTCTCTTTTTCTTGACCCGAACACAGAAAAAAGCCAGGTGCAGTCCCGTGTCTTTTCCACGCATTTCTTACAAACAGCACTTAAGACCTTCCTGTAGGGGAGTCAATGGGTTTGTCTAACCACATAATGACCCAGAGCACTCTCTCCCGACGAAGGGGAAACTCCATCCAGCTCCCATCCCAAAACAACATAACAGGCCGTGCTGCCTTCTCCTCTCATCTACACACTAACTCACGATCAACTCTTTTACTCCTTCCTCCATCTTCCTTCTATTTTCTTACTCTATCACTTACTCTACCACTTACTCTCATCTTTCCTGACCACTTACCATAACACCCGAGGACTAGACCCGCGCGCTCCAATTACCTCCGACACACGCCATAACTTCCGGGAAATTCCCCCAAAAAAACTTGAGGACGGGAGCGACGCGCGCCACCTGTCAGCTGCCCAACATGACCTCCCCTCTTTCCTGTCCACATACCCAAACACAACACGCGTCCGAAACGCGCCAAAACTTCCGGGAAATTCCCCCAAAAGCCTGTGCGACTAGACACACGCGCGCCACCTGTCAGGTGAGAGCGTCCGAAACGCGCCAAAACTTCCGGGAAATTCCCCCAAAACCTGTGCGACTAGACACCCGCGCGCCACCTGTCGGCTGGCACTCAAGAGTGCCACCTGGGGCAGCTGGTGCGCGCGGTTCTAGTCGTATATTTCACTACTTCGCAGTTGCTGGACCACTATGATATGGCATTAGATGCTATGGAAGACAAACAAAACGCTGATGTAATTTACACAGATTTCGCAAAAGCCTTTGATAAATGTGACCATGGTGTTATTGCACATAAAATGCGTTCAAAAGGAATTACCGGAAAAATAGGCAGATGGATCTACAATTTCCTGACCAACAGAACCCAATGTGTAATAGTCAACAAAATAAAATCCAGCCCATCAACCGTGAATAGCTCAGTCCCCCAGGGACTTGCTCCAGTACTTTTTCTCATCCTCATATCGGACATAGACAACAACTCAACCTATAGCACTGTATCATCCTTTGCAGATGACACTAGGATCTTCATGAGAGTAGGCAACATAGAGGACACGGCAAACCTCCAGTCAGATGTAGATCAGGTCTTTCTATGGGCTACAGAAAATAATATGGTGTTTAACGAAGATAAGTTCCAGCTTATGCGCTATGGAAAAAATGAAAATACAAAAACGGAAACCACGTACAATTTTCAGGCAAATCATAACATAGAACGAAAAGGCAATGTAAAGGATCTGGGTGTACTCATGTCGGAAGACCTTAACTTTAAAGAACACAATAATATAGCCGTCACAACTACAAGAAAATGACAGGTTGGATAACAAGAACTTTTCACACTAGAGATGCTATACCGATGATAATTTCAAAACGCTTGTGCTCTCTAGAGTGGAGTACTGCTGCACAATAACAGCCCTTTTCAAAGCTGGAGAAATTGCTGACCTGGAGAGCGTGCAGAGATCCTTTACTGCTAGAATCCACTCAGTAAAACATCTAAACTATTGGGACCGACTAAAGAGCCTAAAACTGTACTCCCTTGAGCGCAGGCAGGAGAGGTACATAATAATTTACACGTGGAAAATATTAGAGGGGCTGGTCCCAAACCTGAACACAGAAATAACATCACATGAGACCAGAAGACATGGCAGGATGTGCAGAATACCCCCGTTGAAAAGCAGAGGTGCAACAGGTACTCTGAGAGCTAGAGAACTCTATCAACATCAGAGGTCTGAGACTGTTCAACACGCTTCCACTACACATAAGGGACATAACTGGCCGACCCCTCACAGTGTTCAAGAGAGAACTGGATAAGCACCTCCGAAGGATACCTGATCAACCAGGTTGTGACTCATACGTCAGGCTGCGAGCAGCCGCGTCCAACAGCCTGGTTGATCAGTCTGGCCACCAGGAGGCCTGGTCGACGACCGCGCCGCGGGGACGCTAAGCCCCGGAAGCACCTCAAGGTAACCTCAAGGTAACCTCCATAGATGTGTGGCTCCTCTTGCATGATAGTATGATGATAGATGGAATTACTGGTGTCAATTTCACTTTGCCTCAGATCTACAAGATCTTGTTGAAGTTCTCGGTGTACTGCTGCTCTCAGATTGCTCATTGACAATCCAAGGTTACACTCAACGGCTCCTTTAAAGGCAGATTCTTTGGCTAACTTATCAGCTCTATCATGCATTTGGAGGCCAACATGAGATGGAGACCACATGAAATGGACTGTTACCATCCTTAATAATTTTGTTGTATTTGTGTCTAGCTTCGGACACGAGCATGTTACAGTTATGTCTTAAAGAGTTGAGAGCATTTAAGGATGATAAGGAGTAACTTACAATTAATGTATCAAGTTTGGAGACTTGTACACATTTCAATGCAAGGATCAAGGCAAATAGTTCGGTCTGAAGGGTAGAGGCCCAATTGTTTATACGGACTCCCCACTCAAAGTACAAGCCATCGCCCATTGTCAGAACACCTGCACTTCCAGCTACACCTGTGGTGCGGTGTAGGGAACCATCAGTGTATATGATTTGAGAGAGAAAATGCTCTGTGGACAGAGCATCAATATGGCTTAAGGCGTTGAGCTTTGCCTCAAGACGAAGCTTGGGATGATCTCTAATTTGCTTCTTGGGTGGAAAGGGAGGGATTAAAACTGTTAAGGGTGTAACCTCCCACGGTGCAGAAAAGTGCCGTTGTTGTTTCTCTTGGTACAAATCATGAACCTGATACATTCTGAGTTGAGTTCCAGTTTTTGTTATCCATTTGGAACAATGCTGATTTTCAATAAAGAAATTCTGGAGGGCTTCTGTGCAAGGATTAGGTTGAGTTAGCCTAAGCATTTTTATACCAATTTGACAGTTAATTTCAGTAACACGATCAACAACGCTCAGAATATAACCGCTGCATTACGTAGGAATGCGGAGGAATTTCTGATGGAGGAGAAGACAATTGCACAGCGCGATCCGCAGCGCAGCGTGCGGAGCGTCGCGGGGGGCCTATATAAGAAGAGAGGAGGGGACATGCGTTCTGTCTTGCTACAGCCTCGCCCCGCTTCACAGGTCAAAGGAAAAATTTTTATTTTATTTTTCTATTACTTACTCAAGATACATAATTATAGACCTTAATTTACTAAGGCTTAGGGTCATTCGTTATTAGCTCTTCTATTAATTGTGCATGGATTTCTTTATTATTCCTGTTACCTCGGAGGTACTATGTTCTGTATTACTTCGGCTACTCCTTTGTTGGTGACGATACTTCTCTCTTCTAGAAACACTGGGGCCTCATGGATCTATAAGTTTGTAAATATCATATGTTGTTACATTTCTTCCACACCCTTTCAATTCGTCCTTCAATAAATTAACTGAAACTTTAAATCACAATAGTTAAATATTTAAGCTGCTTAATTTAACTGGTACTTAACTTTTCTCAGTCTCGTGCGTTTCATTTAGTGGGTACCTTATGTTAATCCTTCTTCAGTCCTTGGTAGCATTGGCGCGTGAGATCATTATGTCACGTTCCAATAGGATTACAGTTAAAGTCAAGTCTATTCATACTCTTTAAGAATTTAAGCTAAAAAACTTACAGGTCAAGCGGTCTACACTCTTTTAATTCTTTTTTTTCTCTTCACTGACTTATCTCATTCACGCAGTTACTTATCAAACGTTATTTTCTGTTTCTGCGAAGTAGGGAAGTTTTTTATATATTTTTCAGTGCTTCCCTTTAGGTAATTCTGTAGTTGCATTTTTTCTTTACTTAGGAATTTTCGGCCAGTCAAGTGCGGAAATTTTTATTGTCGGTCGCTGGGTCTCACGTTACAAATTTCATCCTGTACTTCTTTAAGGCATTTAATTCTTGCTAATTTTCCCATCACATATTCATTAACTTATTCACGCTACATATTTATATACAGTAATTATTTAAGGATTATGGTCATTCGTTATTTGTACTTCTATTATATGTTACATCGATTATATTATTATCCCTGTTATCACTGGGGTAATTCAGATTCAGATTCAGATGTTTATTCAGGTAAGGTATATACATACAAGTGATGTTACATTAATGGATTGATATATAGATAGAGCTAGTACATACAATGCCTAAAGCCACTATTACGCAATGCGTTTCGGGCAAGAAAAACATTAATATCTAGAACTTAATACTAATTGAGCATAAAGAATAAAAAGTGTTGAGAACAAATACAAATAAAGATAAAAAAAAGGGGGAACATGACTGAAAAAGCAGCACAAATACAATAGGTTGACAAACAGTGTTGATTAAAAAAAAAAAAAAGAAAATAACAGACATGGGTTGACAATAGAGGAGTGAGGTAGAGGAATTAGGTATTCTGTTCTGGAAATCTGAAACCCCCCTTTTGTTCGCTGATGGTATTTCCCTCATCCTGTAACGCTGTGGTCTTGAGGCTTTCCAAGTTTGTAAATACTACGCGCTGCCACGTATTCTCACAACCACAATCATTCTTACCCTTACCTATTTTTATTAAAACTTTAATCACAATAGTTAATTATTCACGCTGCTTTTTCTCTCAGTTTGGGATGTGTTCTTATTGGTTTTGTTATCACTGATTAACGATAAACCTTAAACATTGCTGCTTCCCCTTTTAGTCATTATTTCGTCGTCACACCTTGGCGCCTACCCTATCGTAATTAAATACTGTTCACAATCGCGCCTTCCTTTTAATTAATCGGTCACTGGTTTTCCGGAACATATTTAAAAAACTATAATTATGAAGGTTTTCTAAGTTTATATTTGTTACTTTTATACTTATATCTATACAAATGATATTGAGAATTACTATTACTGACATTCTAAAGTACTTAATTGTTGTTGTTAAAAGTTCGCTGCCTGGAACGGGGGGGTTCCGGGCATCACGGGCTATGGTGAGCCATAGATGAAAAGTACTTAGTTATGTTAATGACTTTTAATATTCATTAATCCGCTTACTTGTAGCAGTCTGGGACGCTTATTCTATCAATTATTAATTTGTTTCTATCCACAGACTGTTGGGGATAGTCTTTATGGTATTCTAATACAGCCCATTTGTGGTTAGAATTAGTGGCTTGGTTGTTGGTTGGTTGTTAAGGATTAAGCAACTCAAGGGGTGGCACGGGCATGCTTCGCCAGAAACATCGTATGACATTATACAGCTCATTTTATTCTGACTAACGACCAGTTCGAAAAATGTGGTCGACAGCCCGCATTGACGCAATATCAAGCTTGATGAGGTGCCCCCTTGGCATTTTTGGGGGTGTGGGTTGTTCTCACAATTTCACGCATTAATTGCAGTATATTACACGTTCATGCGAATTTAATGACGTTCTATAGTACATGTCTTCACATGCTTGGAACAGTGGAAGGTCCCATCCTCCGCTACGCTTCGTGGTAATTGGTCTACAATTTTAACAAACCATGTTATCGAACCAGTTTTTAATTTCCTACGCTGTACATGTTAAAGGGAATTTATTTACGTCCATAGTATGACGCTACATACAGAATTGCTTATTCTAACTAAGGCACAAATTCAGTGCAAGATTAACGGAAGAACAACTCCAGGCGTCTTGCTACTAATGCTTTATTAATATTGCCCAGTGTCCTATTCGCCTCATTTACGACCGAGCATGCATCGCTCCTTTGGTTTTAACCAACTTACTAATTGCAATTCCCAGTTCCCTCGCGCATTCCCTTCGCAATCCTGACATCATCCGCTTGTGACTAGTAATCCTTTTTCATCATTACCTAGCCACAAAACTTCACATTTATCAGCATTAAACTGCATCTGACAAGTTTTTGCCATCACAAATACTATTTAGCTCAACTTGATGTGTTAGTGAATCTTCTACCATGTTGTTTTCAACTTGTTGCAAGGAGCACTGTTCGTTTGGTTTTGTAGCGTTTTAATCCCCACCCCCCTGCTTTACCACACTGTCCTACTTATGCCACATGTCCACCCCTGCCAACTCTTACTGCCGTAATATTTCCAGAACGACTACAGACCATCGGGGAACACCTAATGGACGGGGAACATTGGTTTGCCACCGAAGAACACTCTCGATGGACTGCACGGATGGGCGAATGAAGGAACTACTCAGCTGCACTGGGGCCAGCCTCGCTAGGCTAGCCTCCGCATGGGCGGGATACAGCGACGACGACGCCCACGAGGACGACCTGGCGTGGCGGTGCACAGCACGCGAAGCACGCACGAGAACGACTACAGACCATCGGGGAACACCTCATGGACGGAGAGCATAGGATCGCGCACGATGAACACTCCCGACGGACTGCTCGGATTGGCACACGCAGGACCTACTCACCCGCCCTGGGGTCAACCTCACTGGGCTAGTCTCTGCAAGGGCGGGATACAGCAATGACGACGACACGAGGATGTCCTGGCGCGGCGGGGCATAGCACGCGAGGAAGGCATGAGGTAATACGCCCACTACACACGGACATCAAGACGGCCGCCTTGTATACCCATGCACCAGAAGGGGCTCCATTGGACACTTCCAGGACGCTGCTTACCTAGCAGCATTTAACAGACATGTACGCCCGACTCTGTACCTTTTTTCAGTTCTGGAAATTCCTGACTGTTTTTTTAACGGCAGAGGTACGTAACAGGTGTACGGGCACGGATGTGGACGCAGACAAGAAAAAACTCAATGACACCACGCGACGCAGAACTTGCGGCTACGCCATTCCTGGTGGCACGGCCCCCAACGTCAGATAAGAAGACAACGCCCCTACACGCTGATGATCCTTACGCGGCCAGCGCCCGCCCAATGGACGGGCCACGCAACTGTCACTTGACGGGCATGAACAGGAAACAATTAAGGACGTCGGACGGTGGAGGAGTGACTTTTTTTTTCACTATTACGCCAGGCAAGAGGTCTTCATGCTTCCACATTGAAAACATTACGCGGCCAGCAGGCACTCGCCCCTTCGGGGAAGGGGGGGGGGGTCCGGCCAGCTGGCTCTGCGAGTGGGGGTGCAGCGCCGGCCCCTAAGTATTACGCTGTCCGCAGCTACTTACTCTCACTTGTAAGTGTATTGTTAAATTTGTCCTATAGGTGTATTCTACAGCTACTAGTAATTTACCATTTCACATTATGTCTGGGATTGGCGCATTATTTCTGTCATGTGTTAGGCCACTATATGATACTCTATAAGCCCTGATTCTACTTGAAAATTATGTAAACGTTTGCCTTACTTGTACCAATAGTTAATAAGGATTCCGCGTTCTGCAGACCATGTTCTATTTAGTTACCGGATATAAGCATAGGTATTAATGTTATTAAGTCATTGTAGTCAAGTTATACATGTATTTATGCTGTTGAAAAATTATACAAGTTATCCTGTTCATTAACATGGTCTGAAAAAATTTACTTATTTGTTTCTACTAAAAAATTAAATAAAATAGGTCCCAATGCTGTCGGTGTCTCATTCCTCCGTTATCAGAAAATTAAGTTCCTTTCTCATATTAAGAATCTTTGAGGTACGAGGGCACCCAAGGATTATCCTCAAGGCTTCGTTCTACAATTTTTCAAGCCCTTCAAGTTTTCTTTCAGGCATCAAAACAAGCAGAGGTGCAGCATAATCCACTAAAGATCTGATGTATGCAAAGTACATCATTTTGACAATTCTGACATTGGCACCATAGCCTGAGTGATAACCTGCAACAGCCTTGAGAGCTCGGAGCCTCTCTTTATACTGACGACAGAGTCTGAATACAACAGGACCATACAGTGGCACCTCAAGGCCAAGGTATTTGAATCTGTTTACATAGTCAAGCTGGGAGCCATCAGACAGTTGCATCTTGCGAACAGCTCCTCCCTGCTTGGGTGAGCGCCGATTTAGTATCTGTTTTCTCTGCTGAGACAATTAAACCTAGGTCCTGACATGAGTCTAATACAGAGTAAAGAGTGTTCTGCGTGTTAGCATACCCAGTGGTGTGTATCATTATATCATCAGCATAGCTAATGATGTGGACGTTGGGTTTGCTCAATATAGAGTTTAACAGCGTGTTTATTAAGATATTAAAGAAGGTAGGACTGAAGACACCACCCTGTGTGGAAAGAGTTAATATTTAGCAAGTTTACGGATTAAACAAGGGAGCTGAGTGTTGTCTGAGAGCAGAGTTAGTTATTATTCTGATAGCAGATTTTTGCTGGGTGATGATGTGCTTAAGGTGGTTTGCAGTGGTAGACCCCCATGCACAGATACCATAATTAAGATAGGGGTAGATTAGTGCATAATATAGTGAGAGGAGAGCAGAGTTAGGAACATATTATCTCATTTTAGAGAGTATACCAACTGTTTTAGAGACTTTCTTAGTTATGTGTTGAATGTGGGTGCTGAAGTTGAGTCTCTTGTCTAGGAATAGGCCAAGAAACTTGCCATCATTTTTATTACTGATGTTAATGTTGTCTATCTGTAGCTGAATTGCATTTGATGATTTGCTTCCAAATAAGATGTAGTAAGTCTTTTCTATGTTTAATGTTAGTTTGTTAGTTGACATCCATAAGTGTACTTTTTTTTAATTCATTATTAACATATACACAATTTTTAGTGTATGTGGGTTGGAATTAGAGTAGATGAGGGTAGTATCATCAGCAAACAAAATAGGTTTCAGAATGTTAGAAACATTAGGCAGATCATTGATGTATATAAGAAATAGGAGAGGTCCCAAGATGCTGCCCTGTGGCACTCCAACGGTTATTGGTAGAGTGGGAGAGGTTATATTATTCATGGTTACACATTGGTGTCTATCACTAAGATCGGATTGGATATAGTCCAGTGCATGGCCTCGGATTCCATAATGATGGAGTTTATGTAAGAGGTAATTGTGATTAACAGTATCAAAGGCCTTTCTCAGGTCAATACAATACAATACAATACAATACAATACAATACAATTTTATTTAGGTAAGGTACATACATACAATAAATATTTACAAGGATTGTTTGACTTATAGGTAGAGCTAGTACATACAATGCCTAAAGCCACTATTACGCAAAGCGTTTCGGGCATGATAAACTTAAATGACAAGCTTAATACTAATTGAGCATAATGAGTAGAATGAAAACAAGAAATGAAAACATAGATGAAAAAGCAGCACAAATACAATTATGTCGACAAACAGCGCTCTTTAAAGAAAAAAACAGACATTGGTTGACAATAGAAGGGTAAGGTAGGTTACAGGGAATTTATTAGGTATAGCTTCGCTTTTAACTTAAACTGGTTGAGAGAGGTACAGTCTTTAACATGGTTGGGAAGGTCATTCCACATTCTGGGCCCCTTGATTTGTAGAGCATTTCTAGTTTGATTAAGTCGTACTCTAGGAATATCAAAACTGTATTTATTTCTGGTGTGATGCTCATGGGTTCTGATACAACCTTCTATGAAGCTTTTGAGATCAGGATTGGCATTATAGTTTAGCGTTTTATATATGTATAATACACATGAGAGAATGTGCAGTGACTTAATGTCTAACATATTCAGAGATTTAAGTAGGGGTACCGAGTGATGTCTGGGGCCAGAATTGGATATTGTCCTAATAGCAGCTTTGTGTTGAGTAATTAGAGGACGTAAGTGATTTTGGGTAGTAGAGCCCCAAGCACAAATACCATAGTTGAGATATGGATAGATAAGGGAGTAATAGAGAGTCACCAGGGCAGGGCGTGGTACATAATATCTGATCTTAGAAAGAATGCCCACAGTTTTTGAAACTTTTTTTGATATGTTTAGAATGTGTCCCTGGAAATTAAGCTTGTGGTCAATGAGAATGCCAAGGAATTTGCCATCTAATTTGTTACAAATTTGGGTATTGTTTATTTTGAGATTTATTTGATTAGAGGATTTATTGCCAAACAGAATATAGAAGGTTTTGTCAATGTTAAGGGTGAGTTTGTTGGCAGTTAGCCACAGATGGACTTTATTTAGCTCAGTATTTACTGTGGCATTTAGAGCAAGGGGATCAGGACTGGAGTAAATGAAGGTTGTGTCGTCAGCAAATAGAATTGGTTTGAGGTGTTGGGAGGCATTTGGAAGGTCATTAATGTAGATGAGAAAGAGGAGAGGGCCAAGTATGCTGCCCTGGGGAACACCAATGTTGATGGGTAGGATGGGAGAAATTGTATTATTCACAGAAACATATTGGAGCCTGTCAGTAAGGTAGGATTTGAGGTATTGTAGGGAGTGTCCCCTGACTCCATAATGATGTAATTTAAGAAGAAGGTTATGGTGGTTGACAGTATCAAAAGCTTTACGCAGGTCCACAAATAACCCAACAGGGAACTCCTTTTTAACAAGAGCTGTATGAATCGAGTTAAGCATACTAATAAGTGCATCGTTAGTGCTTTTTTTGGGTCTGAAGCCATATTGGCAAGGGCTAAGTATATTGAGTTTGGCTAGATATGAGTAAAGCTGCTTATAGATTAGTTTTTCAAAATTCTTTGACAAGTTTGGCAGGATAGATATAGGTCTGTAGTTGTTAACATCTGTGAGATTACCACATTTGTGGACAGGCGTTACTCTCGCTTTTTTTAGAATATCTGGGAAGGTTTGGAGTTCAAGTGACTTGTTGAAGAGCAAAGCAATAGCAGGGGCTAAAGATCTGGAGGCTTTTTTGTAAATTAAAGTTGGTATCTCTTCAAGGGCACCAGACTTGGTTTTAAGGGAAAGGATTATCTCATTGACGTCAGTGGAATTAATAGGCTTTAGGTACAGAGACTGTGGATAGTTACCTGAAAGATAGTCATTAATGTCTGTACTGGAAGATGGAATATCATTTGCAAGGGATGAACCAATGGAAGAGAAGAACCTATTGAACTCAATAGCAGAATCAGAGGCTGAAAGCTGACCATCGTTATTAGACAGGAGAGTCGGTTTGTTATTTAAAGACTTCTTTGATCCCAATATTTGAGAAATTGTTCTCCAAGTCTGTTTAATGTTGCTCTTTATTTGGGTAAATTTATCTTCGTAGTATTTAGTTTTGGCTCGTCTAATTATCTTAGACAGCAATAATGAGTAATTCTTTGAGAATTCTTTGGAGACAATTCCTAACCTATACTTCTTCTCAAGGTCATGTTTTTTATTAATAGATTTAAGTATTCCCTTTGTAAGCCAGGGATTGTTAAGCCTTTTGGTTGTGACTTGTTTTGTAAGCATAGGACAGTGGGTATTATAAAGGCTAAGAGTTTTTTGAAGAAAAATTGCACTGCTACGTTGATGTCCACTATGTTACCTAACTCGGACTCCCAGTTGACATTATCAGCAGCAGTTATAAAATTGTCTATAGCAGTTTCATTGTGTAGTCTAAAACGTATCACTCTTGACTCAAGAAGTGGTTTGCTAATGTTAGTTAAGAGAAATGTGGGGTAATGATCTGTAGTGCTATCGGTGATTATACCTGAAGTAAGCGGAGAGGTTATGTTTGTCCAGATGTGATCGAGCGTCGTGGCAGTGCTATCAGTGATTCTAGTAGGTCTAGTGATTAAGGGTATGAGGAAGCAGGAATTCATACAGTTGAGGAAGCTAACAATGAAGAGTCCAATCGGAAACTCATTTTTGTCAAGGGCGGAGTAAATTATATCAAGGAGACTAATAATTGCATTGTTGGTACTCTTTTTGGAGCGGAAGTCAAACTGACAGCGGCTAAGAATGTTGAATTTTACGAGATAGGAGTAGAGCTGTTTGTAGATAATTTTTTCAAATATTTTTGATAGTATGGGTAGGTTTGATATTGGTCTATAATTGTTTATGTCTGCCGGATTACCTCCTTTATGAACTGGTGTTACTCTTGCTTTTTTAAGGATATCAGGGAAGGTATGACACTCAAGGGATGTGTTGAACAGCAGAGCTATAGGTTATTTATAGTTAAGAGCTTATTTAAATATCCAGAGATTAGTTCAGAGTAAAACCATGTTTTTTCCAAATTCTACATTACATACCATCATTATAATAGATAAATATGTCGTATTTCTTCATTACTTATATAATGCAAGGAAATTTTGGAGTATGATTAGGTAGCTTTGGGTAAATACATGGACTCGCTCTGGGTGTGTGTGTAGAGCCGTACACATTAGCCAATCAATTAATAAAATAAATAATACATTTTTATTCAGGTAAGGTACATACAAGGTAAGATACAAAGTTGATGGATTTATAGATAGAGCTAGTGCATACAATGCCTAAAGCCACTATTACGCAAAGCGTTTCGGGCAGGAGTAATTGAGTTTTACCCCAATATAGTAATCGGGCATGTTAATTGCGTAATTAACTTGCATTCATATTAATAATACATTCAATAACATCATTATAGGGGGTAAATATGTCATATATCTTCATTACTTGTGTAATGCTAGAAGACCGGAGTAGCACTGGGTAACTATGGATAGCTTTGGGTAAATACATAGACCCACTCTGGGTGTGTGGAGCGCTACACACCAGGAAATCAATTGTCTAATTAACATGCATATATATGCTAAGTAACCTTCAAGATTTATATGTCAGAAGAAAGGCAGAAATGTAGACATTACTGTGACTACATTTCAAGTAATATATATAATTTATGTGTAAGGCATTATATGGTTAAATAAGTAATACTACATAATCGCCGGTATCCGGACACATGAACATTACATTCAATGCCATCATTATAGTCGGTAAATATGTCATATTTCTTCAATACTTGTGTAATGCAAGGAGGCTTTGGGGTATGATTTGGTAGCTATGGCTGGCTTTGGGTAATTAGATGGTTTCGCTCTGGGTGTGTGGAGCTGTACGCATCAGCCAATCAATTGTCTAATTAGCATGCATTCATATTAAAATTGCATTCAATACCATCTTTATAGGGGTAAATATGTCACA
Organism: Procambarus clarkii; assembly: GCF_040958095.1. NCBI lineage: Eukaryota > Metazoa > Arthropoda > Malacostraca > Decapoda > Cambaridae > Procambarus > Procambarus clarkii. The sequence continues at coordinate 34,904,605 of NC_091179.1, forward strand.
TTTTTTCATCACTTGTGTAATGCTAGAAGGCCGGGGTAGCATTGGGTAACTATATTGGTAAATACATGGACCCGCTCTGGTTGTGTGGAGCGCTATACACCAGCCAATCAATAGTCTAATTAACATGCATTCATATTAAAAGACATTCAATACCATCTTTATTGAGGGGTAAATATGTCATATTTCTTCATTACTTGTGTAATGCTAGAAGGTTTTGGGGTAGCAGTGGGTAGGTTAAATGGTTACCTTAATTAACCATTTAACCATTAAGGTTACCTTAATTAATTTGTTCCATACCATCAGAAATTTCAAAACATACAATATATTTTCAAATATTTGTCATTAAAGTATATATTCTGAAAATAATCATGTATTTTATTTACCCCAATATAGAGCACGAATATCATAGTGTCATATCCTGTGGTTAGTAGTTTATTTTGCACCCCATACTCATTCCTTGAAGATTATTTACATTCACTCCTCGCTTGATAAGTTCAAGATCTTTTGAGTGAATGAAAAGATGTTTTAGAATTATAGTATTCAAATGGAATTAGTAGCGTATAGCTAGCTCTAAGCAGAACTACTACTGTACCAGTAACCAGTAAAACATTTTAATTAACATTTCAGATCAGGTAAGAATTGAGACCACAAAAATCCAGTAGCATTTCTGTCACATTCGTCTATAGTTGAACCATTAATTATGTCTTTTAAATGTTACCCAAGCACACATGTTTGTGGAGACTAAAGTAATTATCAATAAAAAGCAACAAGGCCCGATGGGTTTATTGCACCATATATAAAAATATAAAAAAATTAAAATTATATAGGTAAAAGTACATACATAGAAGATTCAAACATAATTTTACAAACATAGAGTTACAAACATAATTTTGGATTTATAGATAGAGTTAGTATATACAATACCTTAGGCCACTAATACAGCTAATACTAATAATGCAGCTAATGTATACACTAATACATGCAGCTTATATTTATGTCTTTATGATGACACAGAAAATTTTGTTTATTACAATATCTAGATTAAATTAACATTGATCTTCAAAAAGTCGTAGTTCCCATCGATAGGGAGAGCGTCGGCCAAGAAGCCTTGTTTAGAATATGAATATTTTTCGTCTCTAATAAGGTATAATCTCTGTTATGGATTCACAAAAACTATTTTATCTCTACCTTTCTGATAACATATACAAATATAATCTTTATTTGTGAATCTTTATTAATTAAGCAATATATCAGAGGGCATATAGGGTTCGGTGTTCTATGAACGAAAAGGACATGAGCAGTTTTAATAGCAAATGCATACCAACAAATAACGCTAGTATCTATATAACAAATTTATTGTCCTGTGGAGTTGATTTAACTTCCAGACACATTTTGTTTAATAAATATTAAATATTTAGTGGCTGTTTATGAAAGATATTATTATAAATACACATTCTATTTCTTAATATCACCAATTAAATTTACGACAATTTGAGCCATGAAATGCGATGACTGGATCACTGTGTACAGGAGGCTGATATGGCAGTAAACACTCTCCAGGCGACCAGGACCTAGATTCAGGAAGCTCTGTGTATTTCTTCGTAAGTGGGTTTGCTACGAAGGTTCCTAAGTGCGCCCTAAGAAGATGTTTAGGTGCGATTCAATAAGGTATACTTAGGAAGGAAATTGTTGGTTCACCTGCGTGCCGATAGAGGTCACTACTGTGTTTCGTTTGGCCAATCAGAGAGCAGCAACATTCTTCATATTGAAGATTTAGCGCTGGCTTATCGGAGCTCTACTGCCTCCTATTTACGTTGAATTTTCTTATAAAATTAGTATATTTCGAAGTAAAACAATGTTTTTTCAACTTCTACAGCCAGCACCGACATTGTAGTAAACAAATATGTTACATTTGTTGTTTACCTACGTAATTCTAAGAGATACTGTGTAGCTGTCCTTGTTGCTCAGAAGATGCGCTGACAATTATTGTATATATTTACTGAATTTACCCAAGGGCCACTAACTATCTAGTGACCTCGAAGAGGACAGAAAGCCGGCGGCTTGTTAAAGAGCCCGCCAATTGTCTTAATGATATTTTTTAGCTGGAATTTGGCATTTACGGCTTCAGCGGGTAGGCGGTTCCATGGGTTTATAGCCCTCTTGGTGGAAAAAAACATCTGTTTTCAGTCCTACTTGAGAGAACATACTCTCCAACACTATATCTGTGATTGTCCTGTTATCAGTGACTTCATACTAAATGGTATTTTTCATTTCATGTAATCTGTTATCATTTTTTGTCTATAATTTTGCAAGTATTTACCTCCTTAAAATTTTCTTAGATTAAGGACCTGCCCGAAACGCTGCGTGTGCTAGTGGCTTTACAAGACTGTAATTACCATATTTGTATCCTCACATTCCTTATGTACATTCTTGTATATGCATAAATAAATAAATAAAAATAAATAAATAAGTATGAGGTATTTTGAGCTCTGTAATTACTTCATACACTCAGGAATATTGGAAGATATTCTTGTGCTGCACCCAGATTTTGCCAGTGGAGGCTAATAGATCAGCATTAAGTATTTTGTTTTCTCCTAATTCCATGTATGACTGGCCATCCTGTGAGGTGAGGATGTTGGGTGAGCTGGTAGCTGGTTTTTGATCTACACTGTGTGGTCCTTCATACAGAATAGGGAAGCAGCACATTGCTGTGTATACCTAAACATGTTTAAAAATACATTGTTTGAGAGGAGTTTTGTAGAAACTGGTAAGAGTAATTATAATATAATGCTTCCATGATTCAGTGCTTACCTCTTGTGAAAATTGCTTAGAGTTGTTTAGTCAGTTGATTTGTTTTTTGTATTGAGGCTGGTATTTTCTAAATTGATTCCATGTACAGTATGTCTAACCATCCTGTGAGATGGGAGTATTAGATAAACTTATAGCTAGTTTTTTATCTACAGTGTGTAATATTCCATATAGAATAGGGTAGTAGTACATTGCTGTGTATACCTAATCATCTTAATAAAAAAAATCAGTAATATAGATTTTTAAATTATAGTTTGTATTATTACAAATTCAGTACTGTATTATCCTTATTAAATCATGTTGACCATGGATCATTAAGATCTCATGTTGATATGTAATAGTCATATTTCTTTTGAACTGCTAATCCATGCTAATCATTCATTAAATTGTGCATTGTCTCAATTTTTCACTTCCTTGGATATACTGTACAGTACAAAAAGATAGGATAAAAATAAACCAGTAATATTTCTTTCATTATATTTTTCATTTAAATAACTACATCAATATTTTTACAGCTGACAGGATTTGTTTTACCATACAGGTGCATTATTTGTTAAAAAAAAAAAATTGGTTTATTGTTACACACAATGGTGCTACATAGCCTTCCCAGCTTGGTGCCTTCTTTTAATACTTACTGATTAAAAAATAAATAATAAATACAATTTATTCAGGAAAAGTACATACAGTTGATTTACAAACATAATGTTGGATTTATAGACAGAGCTAGTACATACAATACCTAAAGCTACTAATACTCATAGCGTTTTGGGCAAGGTGTGTGGGAAAAAACACAGACTAAAACTTAATAGTAATCGGGATTAGGCATAAATTGTGTTGAAAGAAGGAATAAAAAATACAAAAAGGGGGGTTAACATAGCATAAATCAGCAATTGCACACATTGGTGAACAGCGTTGTTTAAAAAATAGCAAGACATGGGTTGACATTTAGGAGGTAAGTTAGGTTACATGGAGTTAATTAGGCAGTACTTGGTTTAACTCTTAAACTGGTTGAGAGAGGTACAACCTTTGACATGATTCGGGAGGTCATTCCACATTCTGGGTCTCTTGATTTGTAGAGCACTTCTAGTTTGGTTACACACAGCCAAATTGAGTAACAGGAAGAGGTCTTGGACACAAACTTGTTCCATGCTAAATGTAGAGGAATCAGCTGAGTATTCCTCAAATAAAATAAGTTGCCTCAGCTTATAAGGTAAATAAAATAAGCATTTCTCAAATAAGTAGCTGCCTCACCTCACTGCCTTACTGCTACATAGCCTTCCGGCATGGTGCCTTCTTTTGATAATTACTTGTTCCACACCCAAATTGTATAACAGGAAGAGGTCTTGGACCCCTACTTCCCTCTCTTTTTTAATAATCTATATAGTCATAATTATAGCTTTAAGTATTCAATGAATAAAGTTTTTGACATTTTTACCCTTTTCCTTACCTAACATCATTTGTACAGCATATTTTTATTTTATGTCTCACCCAGATTTAATTTCAAAATAAAACCAAACTAAATAAATTAGAAATGGGTATGTATAGCTAAGATACACCCTTACTACTAGGTGAACAGGGGCATTTGGTGATAGTAAATGATCCCATCAGGCAGGGCTCATCACCTTCTCTCATATTTCATGTTCACCAGTGTTTATTTACTTAATAACTACTGGTATAATATCTTGCTATTATAAAACTAATTCTACTATCATCAAACACATATTTACTTCAAGTTTCAAGCAGAGAATGCATATATAACTAACACGAAGGACTCTTCTTCACTAAATTCACCAGCTATAATATTTTGGTCATGTTCCAATATCATAAATCGATCCCAGTGTTATGTAGTAGAGAAAAAATGACTTATATCCAGTTTACGTAAAGCTACGAGTGGTCGAAACCACACTTAAATCCCGGAATGAACTTACGAAGGTTTTTCCACTTAGGGTAGTTAATTGAATACGGACGTAGCCGCCACGAAGGCGCTAAGACGGAAAACGCTCTTAGCTAAGAGGAAAAACCTTCGTAAGTACCTTCCTGAATCCGGCCCCATATATCTTGGATAAGTAGCTCTACAAAATTGTCGCTTGAACCGTCGACTTCCTATGGCGTCACCTACCACATATTTACTTCTAATTTCGTTATGAAATTAGATTATTTCAGAGTAAAAATAGGTTTGATCATGTTCGTGTAGCACCAACATTATAGTAAGTAAATATACCATATTTCTTCATTACTTATGTAATGCTAGGAGGATTTGGGTACTTTTGGGTAGATTTGGGTAATTCTGTGGACCCCCCGAAAGTATTGCTAACAACACCAGCTCTTATTTTCTTATAAATAATGGAAGTGCAGGGGTCTGTATAATAATAGCCACCAGTTCTAACTATATAGGACAAGAAATACACCTTGGGGTACAATTTTACAAAAAGGATTTTATTTAACAAATACCAGATTTCCTCACACTTCTTAGAACAGGGGGGGGGGGTGTACTTGGATCCCCAACAGGAATGATACAGACAAAAAGAGTGAGGGGGGAGGTTCCTTCACTCTCTACAACCTGGGACTTAAGGTCATTACCCTATTCCACTCCTCATATGTCACTACAAAGGGCCTGGGTTTACAAATGGATATACTAAAAAAATGTGGATAACCCCCCCCATGTGACACACAGCTGAGCACATAAACCACCTGAATTAACAACACACCACTCCCTACACACAGAAATCCAAAAATCCTTATTTCCACAAATTCCTATCTTTAACTCATAAAGAAAAGGGGAAGCACTGCTATAAACATCTATTATACTGCATTTATCGTATTTGTTGGAGACCATCCACAACACTGGTCTTGTTCTCACTGCCTCCCTCTCACAAGTGACTGATAGGGGCTTGCACATGTCCCTGCCTGCCTGGTTCCAATAATGTCCCCTCCCTATATATGTCATACACATTCCCAATACTTCATTCATATGTTTTATAATGTTCCAGGCTGTTTTTCTACATTTAACACTTTTGTTGCTCTATATTATCTTGCATTGAATCTGCTTTTTCATAACCATTTTATCCCCTTTTGTTTACATTTTTTTAGATTACATTTTCCTGTTGAGATGATGCTCTGTGCATCTGAAAGGGGTCAGAGTTCCAGACTGTTTTTCAACATTTAACACTGCTATTTCTCCTTACACAAGGGTCTCTCTCAAGAGCACTGCTATTTCTCCCTACACAAGGGTCTCTCTCAATAGCACTCCTATTTCTCCCAACACAAGGGTCTCTCTCTCTTACAACAGAACGTGAAGCTTTAGCAGTTGTATGGGCTCTTAAACATTTCAGGGATACAATTTATAATTACCCAGTTCATGTTCTTACAGATCACCAACCATTAATTCCTTTGTTCAAGAATAAAAATCCCGTTGGAAAGTTTGCTAGATATTTGCTCACAATTTGATTATATTCCAGGAAAGCAAAATATTGTAGCTGATGCATTTTCTCGACACTTAGCTGTGATTCAGTTAAATTATCCAGCATTAGCCACTACAGTAGTCGAGACAGAACAGAGGCAAGACCCTATAAAGGCACCCAACATAAAGTTTTTAACAAAGCAAGATACTCGCCCGATTCACAAGCCTCCAGTACCATTGAAAGAGTTAGTGATTTTAAGACAATTTGCTGTGTAAAGTAGTAAAGCTAGGGATAGCCCTGAGGAAATGTTGTCAGTTAGTTGTTCCAGCTGTCTTTGTACCAACAGTGTTAAAAATTATCCATGATGCTCCCGCTAGTGCACATCCAGGAAAGGATCGTTCACTCTAACAAGGTCGATTAAAGTATTTTTGGCCAAAAATGGCTAAGGAGATTGTGCATTATGTTGACAGATGTTTGACCTGCTTACAGCACAAGGGACATGTAGCAGGACCTAATCCAATTCATGTGTACCCAATGACTAAAGCTCCTAGGGAACGAGTATCGATGGATTTGTTGACAAATTTTGCGGAAACTGAAAAGAGGAACAAACACTTGCTTTTAATGGTTGATTATTTTTCACAGTATTGCAAACTAGTTCCTATCCCAAACAAAACAGCAGAAACTATAGCCAGTGCATTCCATGACCAAATAATTTGTAGATATAGTATGCTTAAAGTAATCCTTTCAGATAATGGTCCAGAATTCAGTAATAGTATTTTAACTAGCTTGAGCAATTTATATAACATTAAAAAATGTAGTATTATGCAATATCACCCAGCAAGTAATGGGTTAGCAGAGCGTACTAACAGGAAAGTGTTAGATGCCTTGAGTCACGTTGAATTTTGATAACAGTAATTGGGATGAGTTCATAACCCTAATTTAGTGTGCCATAAATTCTTTGATTAATATTTCTACAGGTGACACACCTCACGCTATTATTTATGGTACATATAAGATCCTCCCTAGTGAATTGACTAACATACCCCCTACTCTTTTGTATAACATAGACGATTTTGTTCAAGTAAAGCGTAGACAAATGCAACTAGTTTTCAAGAAAATACGAGAACACTTGTCATAGGCAACAGCTGAGTTCACTTGAACAAAGCCCAATAACATTACTGTTGGATCTGTAGTAATGGTACTAAAACCAACAGAGGTCTGGTCCAATGTACAAGCTAAGAAATTTTTGGGACCATACAAGGTAATCAATCTTATTAAGGGTAACAAGTACAGACTTAAGAATTTGTTATCAGTAGAGTATATAAATGAACATTTAGACCACATGAAGCTAGCTAAAAGGACTGTTGATGAGACTGATGAGGAAGATGACGATGAACTTACCCAGACAGACTGTTCTATTAGGACACCACCTTCTATGGTTGACAGACCACTTGATGTACAGCCACCCCATACTAGCACCTATAATCTTACATCTAGGCCTTTCGTTTCAACCGTGCACTCACCACATGTCAATTAGCTAGATGTCAACGAGTTTACCTCTCAAGCTGAAAGTTTGTCACACGCAGTTTCATCTGTTCCTGACCTTCAGTCAAAGCTGGAGTTGTACAGTGCTCTGGACGATCTAGGTGTAGATATCTGCAGAATTTATAATTAAGTGCATTCTGCAGTTATCCTGTTTTTGTTTGGCAAAATTCACTTCACAGTATTTATACCCCATGTGCCCTATTATTACCATTATATACTGTATATGCATAATAAGGATTTTTTTTTTTCAAATTTATTTTGTCATAAATCAGGTGCCATTGTTAAGTCTACTGTGCCATTTGTGTTTTACTGTGCATATCATCAAAAGTTTCATTAATGTTCTAGCAACCACACTGAGACCAGTAATTCTGACTGCTATCACTCAGATGTTAGCCGTCTCGATCGGGTCCTTGTATATAACTTGTAAATATACTGTATTGTACATAAATTTTCTTCTCCATTATCTAATCTTAAAATTCCTTTGTGGTTGTTATATCAGGAATTTTGTTCTATTAAAGCAGATAATTGTCTTTAATTATTTTCCGTGCACATGCCATTAGCACATGTCAATAATTTTGTTTTAGGCACCACCTTGAATTGCATTGTTCATATCTGATACTTCGGCATATATGTTCTTAATGCTCTGGTTTAATGAAAGCATTGTCACGATGATTTTTCACCTACTATGTTTAATGGGTTAACAATAGCGGCATGTTTGTGCACATGCCGAACCGTGTTAGTATTCCACACACCGGATCTTCCTTTAATATTTATTATGCAATTTCACATGTAACCCATTATTGAATGCCACCGAGGTCCTTTTCAATATCATTGTAACTATCTAGATAGCCAGAGCTTGTCGACAAGGGACAGTGACTTGGTAGCGTGTCCGAGCAGTGTTAGTACCCAAATTGTACGACGATTGGGATATAGCCAATCACAGTTGAGTAGGTCTCTGACGTCATTCCCTACAGAGCTGGTAGTGACTGCTCTGGAGGCAAGGCAGTATTCTCAGAGTCCCAGAATAGGTAGGACCTCTGCAGGACAGATATACAACTTGTTACCTTACTCAATAAACTGCTGAAGTAATCTACGTTGTATTCTCTACAATCCAGCAAGAACCACACATCCAAGAAGGTAACTAATACATCCATCTATCTAGTCCCCCTCCAACATCCTCCATCCAGTCCCCCTCAACCATCCAGTCCCCCTCCATCATCTAGTCCCCCCTCAACCAGTCCCCCTCCATCATCTAGTCCCCCCTCCACCATCCCTCCAGTTCCCCCTCCATCATCCAGCCCCCCCCTTCTACCATCCATCCATCCAGTCCCCCTCCACCATCCACCCATCCAGTCCCCCTCCACCATTCATCCATCCAATCCCTCTCCACCATCCATCCATCCATCCAGTTCCTCTCCACCATCTATACATCCAGTCCCCCTCCACCATCCATCCATCCAGTCCCCCCCTCCACCATCCATCCAGTCCCCCTTCACCATCCATCCATCCAGTCCCCCTCCACCATCCAACCATCCAGTCCCTTTCGACCATTCAGCTATCCAGTTCCCCTTCACCATCCATCCAGTCAGTCCCTCTCCACCATCCATCCACACAGTCCCCCTCGACCATCCAGCCCCCCCCCTTCCACCATCCATCCATCCAGTCCCCCTCTACCATCCATCCATCCATCTATTTTCCCTCCACCATCAAGGCCCCTCTTCCATTATCCATCCCCCCTCCATCATCCATCCAGTTCCCCCCTCCATCATCCATCCAGTTCCCCCCCTCCACCATCCATCCATCCAGTCTCTTTTCCACCATGTTGACCAATCCACACACTAGAAAATGAAAGGATGACGTCGTTTCGGTCCGTCCTGGACCATTCTCAAGTCGATTGTGATCGACACACAACAATCGACTCAAGACAATCGACATGAGAATGGTCCAGGACAGACCAAAACGTCGTCATCCCTTCATTTTCTAGTGTGTGGATTGGTCAATATACTTCAGCCACGTTATTGTGACTCATCGTCCCTTCCACCATCCACCAGTCCTCCTCTACCATACATCCACCCAGTCCCCCTGCAGCATCCATCCAGTTCCCTCCACCATCCAACCATCCAGTTCCTCCCTCACCATCCATCCATCCCATCCAGTTCCCTACACCATTCATCCAGTCCCCTCACTATCCATCCAGTCCCCTCACCATCCATCCAGTCCCCTTCCACCATCCATCCAGTCCCCCTCCACCATCCATCCATCCAGTCCCCCTTTGCTATCCATCCAGTCCCCTCCACCATCCATCCATCCAGTTTCCCCCCACCATGCATCCATCCCATCCAGTTCCCCATGCCATCCATCCAGTCCCCTCACCATCCATCCATTCAGTCCCCCTCCACCATCCATCCATCCAGTCCCCTTCCACCATCCATCCATCTAGTCCCCCTCCACCATCCATCCAGCCAGCCAGTCCCCCTCCATCATCCATGTTATCCTCACAAATACAATATTCAAGTGGGATTTTGCAACCCGTTCTCGCACTTTCGTATAGCCAATATTGACTTATTAAATACGTGCATATATGACATACTAATCTATTGTGAATATTTTAGTTTACCTTGAAAAGCTTCATAGAAAACACCGACCTTACCTAACCTTCTTAGTATGTTAAGATAAGCATCTTATTGCTTCGTAATTACAGTTATTACTTAACCTATTATAGGTATAGGTTAAGTAATAATTGTAATTACGAAGGTATATTATTATAGGCACTTATTATAGGTATTATAGGTATAGGTTAAGTAATAATTGTAATTACGAAGCAATAAGATGCTTATCTTAACATACTTATTAGGTAAGGTAAGGTCAGTGTTTTCTATGAAGCTTTTCAAGGTAAACTAAAGGGCAGAGGGCAGCTAAAGGTTACAGTCCTTTAGTTACTACCTACAGTTTGCGAACTGGGGATATTTGGCTAAAATTTCCGGTAGCAGATTATTTTTAATGAAATATTTACATATTGCTGGAACATTGGTTATAGAATTGTCTCTGAATTCATGTATCTTTTCCCACTCCATCACATAGTGACAGCGTGTGCGAATAATTTTGTTGACAGTTTACATTTGGTCAGTTCTACATCAGCAGATAATGAGAATTCCTTGAGATACTTGTAACCGAGTCTAAGCCGAGCAGTAGTAACATCTAGAAGTCTGCTGATTTTATTGGATGAACCATAGGTGTGTGGCTCCTATTGCATGATAGTATGATAATAGATGGAATTACTGGTGTCGATTTCACTTTGCCTCAGATCTACAAGATTTTGTTAAGTTCTTGGTGTACTGCTGCTCTCAGATTTCTCATTGACAATCCAAGGTTACACTCAATGTCTCCTTTAAAGTCTGTAGAAGTCACTATATTTCAGGAAATTGGGGAACATAGAGGAGCAGTTACTGACACACAAAGGCCAGAAAGCATGAGTATAAAGAGCTATGACATGTTTAGAACCGAGAATTATACATAAGGGCAGCATAAAACATCCACTAACTAGACTGTGTGACATTGTAATTGCCAGAATTAGGCTGGGGTATCGATATCTACGGCAGGAGGCTGCATGTAATGAATCCCCTAATGGTGAACATTCCAATTTTAAACTATGTGAACAAGAGGTGGGACAAACTCTCCAACACTATACCGTATCTGTGATTGCCCTGTTATCAGTGACTTCAGACCATATGGTATGAGGTTCTTATGGTATGAGCTCTGTAACTACTTCATACACTCAGGAATATTGGAAGATATTCTTGTGCTGTACCCAGATTTTGCTAGTGGAGGCTAATATATCAGCCTTAAATTTTGTGTTCTTTCCTGATTCCATGTATGACTGGCAGATACCCAGCAAACACAGAACGTTTGTGGACGTTTTTAAATGGTTCCACAAAGGTAATACTGTAACTTTTGACAAAAATACGTATATCTGATGTTCTTAAAACCAAAGGATATAACTAAAAACATATATTCTTGAGACACAGTTTTTTAAGATTTATGTAAAAATTTAAAAATAATAGTGAATGCTATGGTATTATAATGTTTTCATGCTTTATATTTAAGAATAAATAATTTTCAGTCAACATTTAGTTTTTTTTGTTTACTTTCTGTAAAGCTATCCAATTTACGTTCTTATAACATAAATATAACATTTATATGACGTCAGTATAACGTTATTTACACGACATCATTACGTTATTATGATGTTATATTAACGTATAATTCCTGTGTGAAAACCAGAATATATATTGAACTTTATGTTTTAAACCTTGTAAAGTTATCATAAAACTTGGAATAAGACGGTAAGCATGCTTTACTTATGAAAATATACAAACAAATCAACAAAAACATTTTAACATAAAAAACATAAACATAACATAAATTAATTGCATGCATGGGAGTTAACTGGAACTCTGTAATATTGCATACATGAACCTTAAGGTACAAACCCAGTGTATTTACTCATGCAGTTCTTTCCTAAATCTAAATTTTTCCAATTTTTACACTTTGTTTCGAGTTCTGTCTTGTGTTGCTACTTTTAATACCCCATTAATGTCCCCTTTGTTATGTCCATTCATCCCATTGTGCACCTCTACCATATGTCACTCCTAATTCTTTGCTTTTCTAGAGAATGTAATATAAGCTTTGACAATCTTTCTTCATATGACAGGTTAACAGGTAGAACAAAGATTACCATTTATATATGGATAACTATTATAAGTCGGTTTGAATGAGTGAATTGCTGCTTGAAGATAGGTATATACACCTGTGGTACTATCAGATTGCATCGTGGTGAGCCTAAAACCCTTCAGATCCAAGCAAAGGGTAAAATGCCAGCAGATACAATTGCGAACACATTGATACCAAAATGAAAGACATATGACGAGAATTGAGGTAACCAAAGTGAAAAGAGTGTTCACATTACATTGCACTAGAGTGCTCCCGGGTTACTTTCTCTCACTTTCTCTGTTTTGTGCGGATGGTACACCTTGCTTTTGGAGTTTATATGCATTTAAACCTGTAGATAATTCTATTGCTAACACATTGATACCAAAATGAAAGACCTAGGATGACAATTGGGGTGACCAAAATGAAAAGAGTGTATACATTTTATCGCTCTTGTGCGCTCCCTGGTAACACACTCTCGCTTACTCTGTTTGTTGCGGATGGTAAGCCGGGCTTTTGGAGTTTATATGCCTTTAGTCCTGTAGAGAATTCTATTGCGAACACATTGATGCCAAATTGAAAAAACTAGGATGAGAATTGAGGTAACAAAGTTGAAAAGGGTATACACTTTTCAGTATTATCACGCTCTCTAATGTAATGAGAGTTGCCTGAGGGTGGCTCAGCTTTCTTTTTCTGGTACCCTTGGCCTACATTCATCTTGTCGGCGGGTGGAGCGCGCTGCTGTCTTTGACATTATATGCACATAGTTCTGTTGGGAATTCTATTGCGAACGCATTGATACCAAAATGAAAGACATAGGACGAGAATTAAGGTGACAAAGTTGAAAAGAGTATACACTTTTCAGTATTTCCGCGCACTACCAGGGAATGTCCAAACAAAAATGGAGAGAGTGGAGGGGTAACTTGCCCAAAACGCGAAAGTGTTTGGGGAGATTAACTTTCGTTCAATACTATTATGCAAAAGGAGCCACACATCTATGGTTCATCCAATAAAATCAGCAGACTTCTAGATGTTACTACTGCTCGGCTTAGACTCGGTTACAAGTATTTCTGGGAATTCCCATTATCTGCCGATGTAGACCTGACCAAATGTTAACTGTCAACAAAATTATTCGCACACCCTCCGTCACTATGTGATAGTGAATTCAGAGACAATTCTATAACCAATGTACCAACGATGTGTCAATATTTCATTCAAAATGATCTGGTACCAGAAATTTTAGCCAAATATCCCCAGTTTGCTAACTGTAAGTAGTAACTAAGTGATTGTAACCTATCCACCGCTGCCCACTGGATGGGGAGCGGTGTGCAGGACAAACATATCAATTGTGACACTAGCTCTCCACATATGTCAGTTGCTTAATTTAGAAACTGTACTTGTGATCGATCTCGAACCTATTGTTGATGTGACGACTTATACTGAATTTTGTAACTAGCTCATCAAGATTGTAACTTGCTTAGCTAAATGAATTGTTGGGTTCAGTCCCTGAGCCCATTATGTGCCTCTGCAACCCTTTCCACTACCGCCCACAAGATGGGTATGGGGTGCATAATAAATGAACTAAACTAACTTTAAGGCATCCTGAAAGAAAGCTTGGAGGGCTTGAAAAATTGCAGAACGAAGCCTTGAGGATAATCCTTGGGTGCCTTCGTACCACAAAGATACTTAATATGAGAAAGGAACTTAATATTCCGAGCGTTGTTTATCGTGTTACTGAAAATAACTGTCAAATTGGTATAAAAATGCTTAGGCTAGCTCATCCTAACCCTTGCACAGAAGCCCTCCAGAATTTCTTTATTGAATGTAAACATTGTTTCAAATAGATAAATAAAATTGGAACTGAACTCAGAAAGTATCAGATTTATAATTTGTACCAAGAGAGACAACAATAGCACTTTCCTGCACTGTAGGAAATTACACCCTTTTCAATTTTAATCCCTCCCTTTCCATCAAAGGAGCAAATTAGAGATCAGTCCCAGCTTTGTCTTGAGGCAAAGCTCAACGTCTTAAGCCATATTGATGCTTTAGAAATTTAGAAAAAGAAAATTACCTTTAGGTTACAATGTGAAGCGGCAATAGGCAATCTCACAAATGCCCTCCACAATGTAAACTGGGAATCTAAATTTATCAATACACAGGATAATAATTCGTTAACTAGCCTCTTTCCAAAATTTAAAGCCTTTACAATACTTATTGTCCTCTCCTCACCAAGCAAGTAACTGGCAAAAAGGTTAAATAATCCCTGGCTCACTAATGGCATACTTAAAGTAATCGACAAGAAACATGAATATGAAAAAAAAACTTAGGATTGGCCTAGTTGGAAAAGAAGTAGTTAAGAGGTATTCATCAGTGCTTACCAGTATAATAAGAGCAAAGCGTTCCTATTACGAGAATAGATTCAAAGAAGCAAAAGGCAACATAAAAAGCACATGGAGAGCCATCTCTACCATCCTAGGAGCTAAACAACATTCACATAATAAGATAAAAATCTCCAAGGATGGTTATACACCTGCAACAGATCTTGAAACAGCAACTGAATTTAATAGCTTCTTTTCATCGTTTGGTGCTCACCTTGCCCGAAAAATCCCAGAGACTCAGACATATGTTACCACATATCTTTCACGCAGCTATCCAAACTCTCTTCTCCTCTCTCCGGTCAGCCCTACAGATGTTGTGTCCATCATTCACTCGCTAAAAACCAAAGCTGGGAACATTAGTGAAATACCATCGATGGTACACAGGCGTGCCTCCCATGCCCTTGCACCATCCATAGCACTGCTGTTCAACAAATCCCTAGAGTGTCATACCTTCCCTGATATCCTTAAAAAAGCAAGAGTAACGCCAGTTCATAAAGGAGGTAACACGGCAGACATAAATAATTACAGACCCATATCGAATCTACCTATATTATCAAAATTATTTTTTTTTTTTTTACAAACAGCTCTACTCCAATCTTGTAAAATTCAATATACTAAGTCCCTGTCAGTTTGGCTTCCGCTCCCAAAAGAGTACCAATGATGCTATTGTTAGTCTGCTTGACTTAATCTTCTCAGCCCTTGACAAAAGTGAGTTTCCAATTGAACTCTTCATCGGCCTGAGAAAGGCCTTTGATACTGTTAACCATAACTACCTCTTACTTAAATTCCACCATTATGGAATCCGTGGCCTTGCCCTAAACTATATCCGATCCTATCTTAGTAACAGACACCAATATGAAGCCATCAATGATATAACCTCTCCCACTCTACCACTTACCGTAAAGGTGCCACAGAGCAGCATCCTAGGACCCTCCTGTTTCTTATATACATCAATGATCTCCCTAATGTCTCTAACATACTTAAACCTATATTGTTGGCTGATGATACTACTCATCTACTCTGACCCCAACCCACTCCTGTTAAATAATGTTGTAAACAATTAATTAAAAAAAGTCTACTTGTGGATGTCAACCAACAAACCTCACACAAAACATAGAAAAGACCTACTATATCTTATTTGGAAACAAATCAACAAATGCAATTCAGCTTCAGATAGATAATGTAAACATTAGCAATAAAAATGATGGAAAGTTTCTTAGCCTATACTTAGACAAGAGACTCAACTTCCGCACCCATATACAACACATAACTAAAAAGGTTTCTAAAACAGTTGGTATACTGTTTAAGATCAGATATTATGTACCCTACTCTGCTCTCCTCTCACTCTATTATGCACTTATCTATCCCTATCATTCTTATGGCGTTTGTGCTTGGGGTTCAACCTCTGCAAACTACCTCAAGCCCATCATCATCCAGTAAAAATCTGCTATCAGGACAATAAATAACTCTACCTTCAGACAACACACAGCTCCCTTGTTCAAATCCTTAAACATGCTAAACAAATTCACTCCATACATTCTCCTGTGTAAATTACGTTTATAAAGCCCTTTTTCTAACTGCAAACCCTGTTCTGAAACTCTTCCTGGACAGATGTAATAGAACACATGGCCACGTCCCCACCAGACATAAATATCTCTTTGATATCCCCAGAGTCAAACTTAATCTATGTAAACACTCTATGTAAATAAAGGGACCTAGTCTATGGAACTCACTCCCTTATAATGATTTGAAAAGCTGTCCAACTTCTGCCATATTCAAAAATAAAACCAAAAAGTACCTGTAGTACTTTTTAAGTACGAGGGAGTAATGCGCAAAGCGTCCCTCACCTGTGACGTCACAGCGTCACCTGACGCCATATCAACACATCGGCCATTTTGTCGTCAGTTCAGTCATGGCGAGGACTAACCCTTCATGCAAACTGCACCTACTATCAAGAAGAAGAAGATTTTGTGTTCCACCGATAGTATTATCGTAAGTAAGCACTTATATTTTATATTTTATTAAATTAATTGATTCTATTTTTCTGTAATAAAGGTCCAAAGGGTTGTTAAGGAACAAGGGTGTAGCGATACCGACGCTCAGTGCGCTCAACTCACACCAAAGTATCACCTGTGTAGCTTCTGTAATTAGTGTTAATTAGTTATGCTATAAGATAATGAAGCGAGTATAAGATTAACTCGCTACAAGGGTACTGTGTTGGGAGGTGAGGGCTGTTACTGGTGTCTGTGGGGATGTGAGGACTTGTACCAACCACTATCACCACCAGTACCTTGTCTTGCATCCTGCTTAGTATTCCTATTGAGATATGAAGTATTATTGCATTCATATAATTATTCATTCATTGTCATTACTATTTTTATGGGCTATGTTCTGTTACCCTAATGCTTTTTACCCCTGGGCATGTCCATTTACTCTCCAGCCCTTCACAAGCCACTGCTGCACCCCCTCCATGCCCATACTTACTGTGCTTATTCTTACAGGACTGCACTGCATTATGTGGTGCTCACTGCCTGGACACCTTGATACATGCATTATAGGGTTCTGGTAGTTGTTCTACTCACCAAGCCCTTCCAAGGCCAGGCTTGACATGTGAGAGCTTGGTCCAACAGGCTGTTGCTTGGACAGGCCCCTCAGGCCCACATATCCACCACAGCCTTGTTTGTCCGGCACTTCAAAATCAAATGTTTATTTACGTAAGGTACATACATATTTTTAGGTAAGGTACTCTTTATTTGGGTAAATTTATCTTCGTAGTATTTAGCTTTGGCTCGTCTAATTATCTTGGATAGCAATAACGAGTAATTCTTTGAGAATTCTTTGGAGACAATTCCTAACCTATACTTCTCCCAACCTATACTTCTTCTCAAGGTCATCTTCACTTCTTGAAGATGTTCAGGTTTTCTCTTGAAGATGTCGACGGTTGTTCCAGCAATACTGTATTTCTTTTATTGCTGAAAACCTGTTTTCAGCAATAAAAAAATAATCCTGAATCCAGAAAAAAATCCCTTTTGTATCGTCTGGAAATTTTCAAATATTGCTGATCAAACCTGAGTCTAAATTATTTGTATATATTATGAATTACAGAGGTCCCAGGACAGGGTTTTTAGGCACTCCACTTACATTTTCCCACTCTGACTTAACCCCCATTTATACAAACTCAGTCTTATCTTTTAGCTAATAATTTATTGTACACACCATACTCAGCCTGTGTAGGGTAGTTTATTGTGCATGTGTAGTATATATATTTGTGTAGTATATTTGGTATATATAATGCCTCTAACCTCTCCTCATAGTTCTTGTCCTTCAGTTCTGGGAGCCACTTAGTAGCATGTCTTTGCACCTTTTCCAGTTTATGTGCTTCTTAAGATATGGGCACCATACAACCGCTGCATATTCCAACTTTGGTCTAACAAAAGTCGTGAACAATTTCTTGAGTATTTCGCCATCCATGCATTTAAAAGCTCTGAATATTATCCTTTACCTGCAATTGGTTGTTGCTGTATTTATAGAATATGATTTGTTCTACTTTACATTTGTTTGTTCCTTTTTTTCAAAATTTCTTTCTGCCTCTCTCCTCACTGCCGTGTAGTTGTTTCTCTTTGTATTACTGGTATGTTTGGGGGTTTGGCCTCTTCGTATATTGATTCCATTTTTGTGTCTTTTGGTCTCTGTCCGTCTTGAAATTTCAGTTGAACAAATCCTGTTTCCTAGTTCTGCATCTTTGTTTTGGTATAAATGTTTTTGTTCCTTTATCATATATTTCACAAAATTGACATACTGTGCATTAATTCATCTCAATTACTTCCTTTCCTAACAGCAAGCCTTTCCAGTAAAATTCTTTGAATTCTTTTCTGACTTCTGGCCTAATGTTTGTTTTATCCTAGTGTGTATGATGCCTAGCGTGTGTCTGGTGCCTGTTGTGTTAAACCGAAGATAAATGCATAAGTATAGGTCAGTAATTTCTCCAGCTTTGAAAGGGGCTTTCATTATGCAGCAGTATTCCACTCTAGAGAGCACTAGCGTCTTGAAAACTATCATCATCGGTATAGCATCTCTAGTGTGAAAAGTTCTTGTTATCTATCCTGTCATTTTTCTTGCAGTTGTGACGGCTACTTTATTGTGTTCTTTAAATGTAAGGCCTTCTGACATCAGTACACCCAAATCCTTTATGTTGCTTTTCCGTTCAATGTTATGATTTGACTGAGTTTTGTAAGTGGTTTCCGTTTTTATATTTTTTATTTTTTCCGTAGCGCATGAGCTGAAACTTATGTTCGTTAATCACCATGTTATTTTCTGTAGCCCATAGAAAGACCTGATTTACATCTGATTGGAGGTTTGCCGTGTCCTCTATGTTGCCTACTCTCGTGAAGATTCTAGTGTCATCTGCAAAGGATGATCAAGTACTATAGGTTGTGTCCTTGTCTATGTCCGATATGAGGATGAGAAAAAGTATTGGAGCAAGCACAGTACGCTTGGGGACTGAGCTCTTTACGGTTGATGGTCCAGATTTTATTTTGTTGACTACTACACATTGGGTTCTATTAGTCAGGAAGTTGTATATCCATCTGCCTATTTTTCCGGTAATTCCTTTTGAACGCATTTTATGTGCAATAACACAATGGTCACATTTGTCAAAGGCTTTTTTTTGTCAAAGCGTTTTGTTTGTCTTCCATGGCATCTAGTGCCATGTCAGAGTGGTCCAGCAACTGTGATAGGCAAGAGCGCCCTGTTCTGAAACCATGTTGTCTGGGGTTATGGAGATGCTGTGATTCCATGTATTTTGTGATCTTACTTCTTAGCATTCTCTCAAAGATTTTTATGATGTGCGATGTTAGTGCTATCGGTCTGTAGTTTTTTGCCTCTGCCTTATTTCCTCCTTTATGGGGCGGTGCTATCTCTGCTGTTTTTAGTATGTCAGGGACAATGCCAGTATCTTGGCTTTGTCTCCAAAGAATGTGAAGGGCCTGCGATAACGTTTTTTACAGTTCTTGATGAATATAGAGTTCCAAGAGTCAGGGCCTGGTGCAGAGTGCATAGGCATACTGTCTATGGCTTCTTCAAAATCCAGTGGGGATAGGATCACATCTGATTTATGATTTGATGTTGGTATCATATCCATGAAAAATTCATTTGGGTTATCAATCAGATGGATGGAGAGCTACACTCGTGGTGTCCCATTTTCCCAGCACTCTTTGTCATATAATGCTTTGAAACTTTTGACGGATTTGGCCTCCACCACCTTCTCACCTAACATGTTCCAACCGTTTACCATTCTGTTTGCAAAAGTGAATTGTCTTACATTTCTTCGGCATCTTTGTTTAGTTCGTTTAAATCTATAACCTCTTGTTCTTGAAATTCCAGGTCTCGGGAAATCTTCCCTATCAAGTTTATCAATTCCTGTTACTGTTTTGTACGTAGTGATCATATCTCCTCTTTTCCTTCTGTCTTCTAGTTTGGAATATTTAATGCCTCTAATGTCTCCTCATAAATCCTGCCCTTCAGTTTTGGTATGAATGTTTGTGTGCCTTCATCGTATATTTTGCAAAATATGGAATACATCTCATTTACTTTACTTTAAGAATATGGTTCGATCAATTAAAAACCCTCTTGTTCAAATTGCAAAGAGACTGAAAGAGATGCAGCATGCTCAATGGATTATATATTAGTGATTATTATTAGGATTATATATTAGTGAATCATATTAGTGATTCAATTATTATGGTCATAAAACAATAAACAAATAGTTTTGGTGTTATTACACTCTATTCACAGGTTATATATAAGTATCTGCATGTTTTGTTCACCATTACAAACCACTAAGTTGGTTTGATTTTTGTTGAGATTGTTATTTATGATAAGATTCCTTACGTTATCTGAGAATGAAGCTATGTCGGTATTGGGAAATCTATAGATGGCACTTATAGTCAAGGAGGATTTAAGGGATTTACTGGAGAACTTGGCAAAGGTATATTCACAATAGTCGTCTCTATTACTAATGAGACTATTGCAGATGAAGGTATCTTTGTAAGATATTGCTATGCCACCTCCTTTTTTTATTAGGCCTGCAGTTGTGAATGGCTTTATTATCAGCCAAGTTGTAGCATACAACATAGCATATATATGTATATGGCATACATACATACATATATATATATATATATATATATATATATATATATATATATATATATATATATATATATATATATATATATATATATATATATATATATATATATAATATGTTACAACATAACAGGCCAATTACACTGGATTAATCTTTGTGTTTAGATAGGAGATGCCTCGTATGGGCCAATAAGCCTTCTGCAGCCCCTATGTTTATCCCTTATGTATCCCCCCATGTTTTCACCTTCATTGTATTATCACCTGACCTAATGCGGGTATAAAATCAACTAATATATATATATATATATATATATATATATTCAAAATTCGTCAGTGTACTACATTTTTGTTGTTGCTTTTAGGTGATGCTTTTAACCAGTGTATGTGGGTCTGATTGCGCAACCACAGTTCGAAGAATAATGAAGATATGAACAAACGGCCTGTGGTCACTATACAGTCTGGAAGGGCAAAAGAAGAAATTGGCATTTCTACAAAAACAAGAACTATATAATGTTATTTTAAGTAAGTAACCAAAAAATTAAATAATTTTTTTAAAGTTTAAAATTCACTTAAAAATGTAAATTTTAAGTTAAAAAATTTTAACCAAAAAACTTGATATTTTTCATATTTGGAACCATTCCATAATCCCAAGCATAAATGATTATATTTCTATCACTTGCTCTTAAGATTGTTTCATTTAATAGAGGTTGGGCATAATTGTTCTCTGCTGCTAATAGAACTGACTGACTTAGCTATAGGAAAATGTAAAATTAATTGGTTTATCCATTACAGTATTTTGCAGTTTATTTCATGATCCTGTGCTTAATACTTGCATAAATAGTAGATTACAAAATGCATTTTTATATCATTAGTATTGAATAATAATAATGCAAATAATTGACTTATAAATGATGTACAATTAATTGGTAGGTGATATTATATTAATATTTTTTCATTCTTGCAAAGCCTTAACAAAGTCATTAACATGTTAATATAAACTTGATCACCTTCCACTTATTTTCTCATGTGCTACCTACATGTACAAAACCTTATTCCTAAATGCATATTTTGTTCTGAAACTTGTCCTTTATATGTTGTGTATCACCATCTCTGGAGAGTTTTATCTGATTGATGTATAAATTACTTTTAATTTTACAGAATATTATTGTTATACTGAATTTATTATTATATAAATAACTTAATTTTACAGAATCATCTATCGACGCACATCCACAAGTTGAGGAGGAGGATGTGACCTTCCAGATTTCTCAAGTACTGAAACAGGCACCAAACAGGCCTGGTGGATCTAGGTACAAGGTAAAATAATTGAATTTTTTTTTTTTTTTTTTACTAATTGTCCGAGATATATATATATATATATATATATATATATATATATATATATATATATATATATATATATGTCGTACCTAATAGCCGGAACGCACTTCTCAGCCAACTATGCAAGGCCCGATTTGCCTAATAAGCCAAGTTTTCATGAATTAATGTTTTTTAGACTACCTAACCTACCTAACCTAACCTAACCTACCTTTTTCGGCAACCTAACCCAACCTAACCTATGAAGATAGGTTAGATTAGGTTAGGTAGGGTTGGTTAGGTTCGGTCATATATCTACGTTAATTTTAACTACAATAAAAAAAATTGACCTCATACATAATGAAATGGGTAGCTTTATCATTTCATAAGAAAAAAATTAGAAAAAATATATTAATTCAGGAAAACTTGGCTTATTAGGCAAATCGGGCCTTGAATAGTAGGCCAAAAAGTGAGTTCTGGCTACTAGGTACGACATATATATATATATATATATATATATATATATATATAAATATATATATAAATATATATATATATATATATATATAAATATATATATAAATATATATATATATATATATAAATATATATATAATGTGTCGTACCTAGTAGCCAGAACGCACATCTCAGCCTACTATGCAAGGCCCGATTTGCCTAATAAGCCAAGTTTTCTTGAATTAATGTTTTTTCGACTACCTAACCTAACATTTTCAGCTACCTAACCTAACCTATAAAGATAGGTTAGGTTCGGTCATATATCTCTATTAATTTTAACTCCAATAAAAAAAGAATTGACCTCATACATAATGAAATGGATAGCTTTATCATTTCATAAGAAAAAAAATAGAGAAAATATATTAATTCATGAAAACTTGGCTTATTAGGCAAATCGGGCCTTGCATAGTAGGCTGAAAAGTGCGTTCTGGCGACTAGGTACGACATATATATATATATATATATATATATATATATATATATATATATATATATATATATATATATATATATATATATATAATATGTATGTGTGTGTGTGTGTGTAATTACCTAAGTGTAGTTAAAGGATGAGACCGTCTTCCCAGCACTCTTTGTCATATAACGCTTTGAAACTACTGACAGTCTTGGCCTCCACCACCTTCTCACCTAACTTGTTCCAACCGTCTACCACTCTATTTGCGAAAGTGAATTTTCTTATATTTCTTTAGCATCTGTGTTAAGCTAGTTTCAATCTATGACCTCCTGTTCTTGAAGTTCCAGGTCTCAGGAAATCTTCCCTGTCGATTTTATCAATTCCTGTTACTATTTTGTATGTAGTGATCATATCACCTCTTCTGTCTTTTAGTTTTGGCATATTTAATGCCTCTAACGTCTCCTCGTAGCTCTTGCCCTTCAGTTCTGGGAGCCACTTAGTAGCATGTCTTTGCACCTTTTCCAGTTTGTTGATGTGCTTCTTAAGATATGGGCCAACTTCTGTTGTTGGGCACCACACAACAGCTGCATATTCTAGCTTTGGCGTAACAAAAGTCATGAACAATTTCTTTAGTATATCACCATCCATGTATTTAAACGCAATTCTAAAGTTAGAAAGCGTAGCATAGGCTCCTCGCACAATATTCTTTATGTGGTCCTCAGGTGATAGTTTTCTATCTAGAACCACCCCTAGATCTCTTTCTTTATCAGAATTCTTTAAAGATTTCTCACATAATGTATAGGTTGTGTGGGGTCTATGTTCTCCTGTTCCACATTCCATAACATGGCATTTATTAACATTAAATTCCATTTGCCAAGTGGTGCTCCATATACTTATTTTATCCAGGTTTTCTTGAAGGGCATGACAATCATCTAAATTTCTTATCCTTCCTATTATCTTAGCATCATCAGCAAACATGTTCATGTAATTCTGTATACCAACTGGTAGATCATTTATGTAGACAATAAACATCACTGGTGCAAGAACTGAACCCTGTGGTACTCCACTTGTGACATTTCTCCAGTCCGATACATTGCCTCTGATTACTGCCCTCATTTTTCTATGTCAGAAAATTTTTCATCCATATTAGAAGCTTACCTGTCACCCCTCCAATATTTTCCAGTTTCCAGAACAACCTCTCTATGTGGAACTGTCGAATGCCTTTTTTAGGTCCAAATAGATGCAGTCAACCCAACCATCTCTTTCCTGTAATATATCTGTTGCTCGATCATAGAAACTGAGTAAATTCGATACACAGGATCTTCCAAATCGAAAACCATACTGTCTGTCTGAAATTATATCATTTCTCTCCAGGTGTTCTACCCATTTAGTTTTAATTATTTTTTCCAATATTCCAATTCCAATTTTTTCCAATAATGTGTGTGTGTGTATGTATATTTGTGTTGTTGAATATGACCGAAAGTCAGTCTTTCTGCCCCTCTCCTTACTGCTATTGTTGTTTCTCGCATCTGTGTATTGCTTGTATGTTTGGGCAATTTTTCCCCTTTTCCTAGTTCTGCATCTCTGCTTTAGTATAAATTTTGTTGTGCCATTATCATATATTTCACAAAACTTGACATACATCTCATTTACTTCATGTCCTAACAGCAAGTGTTTCTGTCAAATTCCTTAAGGAAATATCTGAGTTCCCCATAATGACCTCTCCACAAGTCAGGTTTTTCAACTGCTTCAAGCTCATTTTCTTCCAGATTATAATGCATTGCATACTTTATTCCCAAAAAGACATGGTCACTTTTACCCAAGTGACAATGTCACTTGGGTAAAAGGAGGGAGGTACTGAAAGGAGGAAAAGGGAGGTACCAAAGGAGGGAGGTACTGAATGATAAATATATCTTTCTCTTTCCTGGTAAATATAATATCCAGCATGGAGGGAACATCCCCTTCCCTCATCCTCGTAGCTTGTTTAACATGTAGAAACATGAATGTTTACAGGGTGAGGTTTACGAAATTATATATATATATATGTTGTACCTAATAGCCAGAACGCACTTCTCAGCCTACTATTCAAGGCCCGATTTGCCTAATAAGCCAAGTTTTCATGAATTAATGTTTTTTCGTCTACCTAACCTACCTAACCTAACCTAACCTAGCTTTTTTTGGCTACCTAACCTAACCTTACCTATAAATATAGGTTAGGTTAGGTTAGGTAGGGTTGGTTAGGTTCGGTCATATATCTACGTTAATTTTAACTCCAATAAAAAAAAATTGACCTCATACATAGAGAAAAGGGTTGCTTTATCATTTCATAAGAAAAAAATTATAGTAAATATATTAATTCAGGAAAACTTGGCTTATTAGGCAAATCGGGCCTTGAATAGTAGGCTGAGAAGTGAGTTCTGGCTACTAGGTACGACATATATATATATATATATATATATATATATATATATATATATATATATATATATATATATATATATATATATATATATATATATATATATATATAATTGGTCTCTGGTCTATATATATATATATATATATATATATATATATATATTATATATATATATATATATATATATATATATATATATATATATATATTTATATATATACATATATATATACATATATATATACATATATGTATATATATATACATATAAGTTTGTGTGTGTGTAATTTATATAAATAAATAATTAAATATTAATTTTGTTAATATCTTTTCAGGGAAAACTTGCAAGTACAATTCGTATACAAGAGGGGCAACAAGAGCCAGAGGATGTCTACTAAGAAAATATATAAGTCTTTATCCTCACACTCTTGATATATGGTCTTCTCTGGTCTCTTTATTTTCTCTCCTCACAAATGTCCCTTTTTTTTATTTCTTTTACGTTTCTCTCCTGTTTTTCTTGTCTTTTAATCTCTCCTTTCCTCCTCTCTTCTAACACCTCTCGTTTCCTGTCTCTTCTAGCTTCTCTCTTCCTTTACTTTTTATATTTGTGGTATTCATTTATGTCAGTTTTATCTTGTATATTTTTCTTGTATCTTTTTCTTATCTTGTGTTTCTCTTCCCCTTCTCTTCAATGATTTCTCATTTCTCTCCTCTCTCTGTTGTTTCTGTTCTGTCTTCTCTCTCCTTGCCTTAATTTTGTTCTGTCTCCTCTTTTGTTGTGTGTGTGTCTTTCTGTCTGTCTGTCTCTCTTTCTCTCTCTCTGGCTCTCTTTCTTTCTCTTTCTTTCTCTCTTTCTCTCGCTCTCTCTCTGGCTCTCTTGCTCTCTCTCTCTGGCTCTCTCTCTGGCTCTCTCTCTGGCTCTCTCTCTCTCTCTCTCTCGCTCTCTCTCGCTCTCTCTCTCTGGCTCTCTTGCTCTCTCTCTCTCTGGCTCTCTCTCTCTCTCTCTCTCTCTCTCTCTCTCTCTCTCTCTCTCTCTCTCTCTCTCTCTCGCTCTCTCTCGCTCTCTCTCGCTCTCTCTCGCTCTCTCTCTCTGGCTCTCTCTCTCTGGCTCTGTCTCTCTCTCTCTCTCTCTCTCTCTCTCTCTCTCTCTCTCTCTCTCTCTCTCTCTCTCTCTCTCTCTCTCTCTCTCTCTCTGGCTCTCTCTCTCTCTGGCTCTCGCTCTCTCTCGCTCTCTCTCTCTGGCTCTCTTGCTCTCTCTCTGGCTCTCTCTCTCTCTGGCTCTCTCTCTCTCTGGCTCTCTCTCTCTCTGGCTCTCTCTCTCTCTCTCTGGCTCTCTCTCTCTGGCTCTCTCTCTCTCTCTCTCTGGCTCTCTCTCTCTGGCTCTCTCTCTCTCTCTCTCTCTGGCTCTCTCTCTCTCTCTCTCTCTGGCTCTGGCTCGCTCTGGCTCTGGCTCTCTCTCTCTCACTCTGGCTCTCTCTCTCTCACTCTGGCTCTGGCTCTCTCTCTCTCTCTCTGGCTCTCTCTCTCTGGCTCTCTCTTTCTCTCTGGCTCTGTCTCTCTCTCTCTCTCTGGCTCTCTCGCTCTCTCTGGCTCTCTCTCTCTGGCTCTGTCTCTCTCTCTCTCTCTCCCTCTCTCTCTCTCTCTCTCTCTCTGGCTCTCTCGCTCTCTCTGGCTCTCTCGCTCTCTCTGGCTCTCTCGCTCTCTCTGGCTCTTTCACTCTCTCTGGCTCTCTTTCTCTCTGGCTCTCGCTCTCTCTGGCTCTCTCTCTGGCTCTCTCTGGCTCTCTCTCTCTGGCTCTCTCTCTCTGGCTCTCTCTCTCTCTCTCTCTCTCTGGCTCTCTCTCTCTCTCTGGCTCTCTCTCTCTCACTCTCTGGCTCTCTCTCTCACTCTGGCTCTCTCTCTCTCTCTCTCTCTCTCTCTCTCTCTCTCTCTCTGGCTCTCTCTCTCTTTCTCTCTGGCTCTGTCTCTCTCTCTCTCTCTCTCTCTGGCTCTCTCTCTCTTTCTCTCTGGCTCTGTCTCTCTCTCTCTCTCTCTGGCTCTCTCGCTCTCTCTGGCTCTCTCTCTCTCTCTGGCTCTCTCGCTCTCTCGCTCTCTCTGGCTCTTTCACTCTCTGTGGCTTTCTTTCTCTCTGGCTCTCGCTCTCTCTGGCTCTCTCTCTCTCTGGCTCTCTGGCTCTCTCTCTCTCTCTGGCTCTCTCTCTCTCTCTCTGGCTCTCTCTCTCTCACTCTCTGGCTCTCTCTCTCTCTCTCACTCTCTCTCTCTGGCTCTCTCTCTCTGGCTCTCTCTCTCTCACTCTCTGGCTCTCTCTCTCTCACTCTCTCTCTCTGGCTTTTATTTCTCTGGCTCTGTGGCTCTCTCTCTCTGGCTCTCATATTTCATTTGATTTAAAAATGTCTGAGATTTTTTACTTAATCTAAGTTATATTGCATGGTGCTAATATAAATATTATACATGTCTGTTTTTTCTTTTCTTTCTCTTTCTCCCTTTCTTTCTTTCTCTTTCTTTCCTTCTCTCTCTTTTTCTTTCTCTTTCTACATGATTATTATGCTTGACTGTGTTTACATTCACTTGTAGATTTTTATTTTTAGTTAATTAGTCCTAAACTTTTGATTAATAGATTTTTATTATTAGTCATAGAAAAACTATAGTGTTATATGTATACTCGGAAAATTTTACTTGTTTTAGTTTTAAGTAACAATAACTGCTTATAACGTCAGACTGATCTCAGCATGACATGAATCACAGGCTGCTTGATCACAAAATCTATTGTGTTCACATATTGCATATATAGATTTTTATAGATTTTTAAATTTTTACTTTTATATTCTGTTATATAGTCTATATATTTCGAGCTATTACATATATTTTGTTGTATTACTCATTCTTAATTAAATAAATATAATATTTTAATTCTCTTTTTGTACCCTATTTATTTGTAATTTACACATACATATATAGGATGTCCATTTCTATCTCAGATATGTCTTCTTTCTTTCTCTCCCTTTCTATTTCAGATATGAATTACAAAATTATTATACCCTAATTTACCCTAAACGTTTTAATGTAGGTAATTAAAAGATCATAAAAAAGTTTTTAGAAATGTTAATTATTTACGTTCTAAGGTTGTATATAAAAGTTCTCAAAAAACCTTTTCTAAACGTAATTATAAACGTGCTGAAAACAATGAAATGTCGTTTTTAGGATGTTTTAAAAACATGAAAATGTTTGCTGGGTAGTCACCTCTCTCCTGTGAGGTGAGGATGTTGGATGAGCTTGTAACTGGTTTTTTATCAACACTGTGTAATCTTTCATACAGAATAGGGTAGCAGCACATTGGTGTGTATACTTAAGCTTGTTAAAAAAAAGACATTGAGAGGAATCTTAAAGAAACTGGTAAGAATAATTATGATATACTATTTCCATGATTCAGTGCTTAGTTAGTTCTTATGAAAATCAAAGTTATTATTTAGTCAAATTTAATTTATTTTTTTTGTATTGAGGCAGGTATTTTCTCTCCTGATTCCATATATGACCAACTATCCTGTGAGATGGTAATATTAGATGAACTTATAGCTAGTTTTTGATCTACACTGTGTAATCTTTCATATAGAAGAGGGTAGCAGCACATTGCTGAGTACACCTAATATTGTTATTAAAAAAAATATCATCAGTAAATTATATAGTTTTGATTTTTTTTTATTAACAAGCTTATCTATACACAGCAGTGTGCTGCTACCTTATTCTGCATGAAAGATTACAGTGTACATCAAACACTAGCTATAAATTCATCTAATATCCCCATCTCACAGGATGGGGATACATCACATCACTAAATGTCATTTATAACTATATGCCTATTAAGTAGAAGATTTTAATTATTAATAGCATTATAGTTTGGTTTTATTATTAACCCCTCAACTGCGCAACGCGCCTGCACGTGCCCTCGATGGGGTGCGCAAAGCACCTCAGGGTATTTATATTTTTAGCGTTCCATTCAAAATTCCCGCGGCTACATGGGGTTCACATCAGCTTCCTCAGGGCTCTTGTAAACAGACGCCATCTTTAAAAAAAATCGTGGGCCTCATTCCTGGGTGTGAGAGCCTCAGTACTGAGTGAGAAACCAAGACTGGCGCACACAACATGAGCTCACAGCACTGCTGTTCAGCACTGTGACCACAGCATCGCCTAATAATGTTAAAATATATATATATAACGTGTATTATTTAGCTATGAAACGTGTATTATTTAGCTATGATAGTATTACAGAAGAGCCTGAGTGTGATAATGACTGTGTACAATGTTCAAATGTCAGTGATTCAATGCTGTTCACGAGGTTCACAGTGCTAACCTCAGTACCACAGCATTATTTCATCCATTTAGGAATCGTCAAATGACTTTGTAGGTTCCTTTACAAAATAAACTTGTGGTCAATTAGTGACCAGGATTGTGATAATGGCAGGATTGTGGTGATAATTAGCACTGTGCGTAGTATTGTGGGAGGAGGAGGTTTGGTGAGGGAGGGAGGGAGAGACCCCAGATAACATCATTGTGTGTGGCAGCCACTCTTGTTTTGCTCACCATACAAGCTTATTGGTTCGCTATTGTGAATACACATGTACATGGGTATATACAATGTGTGTATGTACCCATGTACATATGTGTATAGTATTGTGGGAGGAGGAATTTTGGTGAGGGAGGGAGGGAATCGAGGCAGCCTCACGGTGTGTGGCAGCCACTCTTGTTTTGCTCACCATAGTGGTTCTATGGTCTTAGTGGTTCGCTATGGTGAACACATATCAGCATGGGTATATACAATGTGTGTTTATAGTGCAATAACAGCAACAGGAGTATGTTGTTAGGAGCTATTTTGGTGAGGGAGGTGACGTCATAATCGTAGCATCATCTGCTGGCTGCTGTGTGATTTCTCATGCAGTGTATGGTGGCCACTGTGCTGACACAATACCAGCTTACTTGCATAGTTCTGGTGAATAAAACATTTAGATACGTATACATAACATGTGTAAATAGTGTAATAAAACCAATAACACTATGGTGGGTGGAGCGGTGATGGCAAGTACAATATTGGAGGAGTGAGGGAGGACTGGCTGCATGTGGAAGCTCACACTCGCGGAGTTCTGAGTGTGTTTATGGTGTATGTATATAGTGTGTGATACTGTACATTGTGTAAATAGATTGTATATATATACATAAATTAGCATGATACATTGGAAATATGTGCTGGATATGTGTACTCGTGTGTCATGCACATAACACAGTGTCTTTGGACAGTGCAGAGTTCTACTGCCATAATATAGTGTACGTGTTCATTATACATAGAAGCACGAAAAAATAAATATAATGTATTTGGAACTGTGCGCAAAAAATGAACAAAAATATATTCGTGGCAACTTCGTGCATCTTGACCCAGACGCCCTACTAGCCCTGGGAACGTAAGCCACGTGCGACCAGGGATTGATGACGTCATGCGTGAACTTATGGACCCCATAGCAGCCAAAGTACAATTTTGACTTTTTGTTAACATATCCATACTCAGGGGAAGGGTTTTTGACACATTCAAATAAACAAAAATGATTTTTTTCCAGAGAATTTATTTCCTGCGCACTGGGGGGTGCCATATTTGGAAGTCGAGCAGTTGAGGAGTTAAGCAATTATACATATACGAAACATAAATTTTATGTCCGAAATGGTAAAATGGATACTCTGGTAAATGGTAAAAATGGACATCCCAGGATACATTGTATCCCTGGATGTCATAGTTGTCACAAATATCTGATTTTAATTAAAAAATTATTGTCCCAATGTGTCTTTACATAAATATGAAGCAGTTGAAGCATCAAATTATCCTTTGTTACACATGGATAATGCAAAATACTGTTGCTATATACATAACAGCAAAATATTAACCAGCTACATTAAAGGATAACTATGAAATAGTAACTGGTTTAGTGCCCTAATATCCACCAGACAAGGGTTAAGCAAACACAAGTCTCTAATCCACACACATATATATATTCTAAAACTGTACAAACCTAAGGAGGGGTGCGAGAGAGCGTCTGGTCTTGTGTTAGTCTGCTTATTGTTCTCTTGCTGGTCAATTGCCTCTCCATTGCCATTTTTCTTGAACTTCGTTGTGTTGTAGGGGTACTGAAGTCACTATACTGGTAACTGTAGGTGAACAAACACGCAATATGAATTTTTTTAGATGTTTTCTTTAATATAACAATCGACAGGAAGGGATCTTATTCATTTTTAACTAATTAACCACAAAACATAAGTAATTTTCATTCAAAAACAGATGGGAGCATATTTGCTCAGTTGTACATTAATTAAAATACAGTAAATACATAAGAAAGCATATTTTCTTGAGGGGAGCTACTCCAAGCTGATATTGGATATATTTGCTTTCTGGCATCAGTCAATGTGCATGGAGTTCTTGCCTACCTGAAACCATGAGCCAGAACCTGGATCCCTCAGAGAGGCACAAGGAGCAATGGCCTAGAGAAACCCATGTGGTTGGGAGCATTTTATATCTGTCATCGACCAAAACAAACCCCTATTCTGGTGAAAACATTGGTACCAAAAGTCGAACAAGTGGACAGAACTCCCCAAATGAAAATTAGCAAACGAGCATGACGTCATCACTTTGCCGCGCCGCTGTCTGCGCAACCCCCCTGCCTCCCCAGGAGGGGTAATGGGGAGCCCCAGACCCTGATCCAGTTTTTGGCTGATGTGACTCTGGCTCCTGCTTTGGTCTCAGTTTCTGTGCCTTGTGGAGTGGTCTGTCTCTACAGGTGGTGTGTGAGCCAGGAGTACTGTAATATTCTACGGTACTCGGGCTGCACGCCCCTAGGGTTGCCTTCCCTAGGTGCCCAGTAAATACTGCCCTTGGGGCTTAGGGCCACCTTCCACAAGTCACCTTAGGATGTACTTCTGCTGTGTCTTTTACTGCTCGGTAATTGGCCGCCCTTTAAGTCAGCTGGGGCTTTTGTTGCCCTTCTTTGCCTCTGGGCAAGGGATAGTTTTTCACTGGTAGGGGCATGGGGTACTGCACAGTTAGTTTTTACCTATTACAGCGGCTGGCTCTGTTCCGCCTAGGTACGTTGTCCTCTTGCTGGATTTTTCTTTTGTTTTTGTTTTCCTGCTTTTGGTTGGTTGCCCCCTATCTAAACTTGGGGTTTATATATATCCATATCCGTCTTCTTGGTGGTACTCCCATCTCGGCCTCCATGAGTGAACACATCCCGGGGGGTTTAGCTTTAAAAGTTTGCTTGTTAGTTTGAGTCCCGGTTCGCAGTAACCTGCCTGGGCTTTCCTTAGCGTGATACCAAGGCTAAGGGCCCCCTGAGAAACCCTACAGGGGCTCTGTGGTCTGATGGATGCGACCCTGAGTCCCCTCTCGCTTCATGCAAGGTTGATGGTTACTTTGTCCCCTTGTTTCAGGGTGACAATCACCAGTTGTGCCTCCACCATGCTGTCTGTTGGGTCGGTGATTCTTTTGACCCGGAGTCGTGCAAAGTTTGTTCTTTGTATGTGCTCCAGTTCACCCAAGCTACTGATCATCCCCCCCCCCCCTTTACTCCCAGCTCTGAAACGTCTGAGGGTTTCGAAGTCGGGGCAGGGTTTAGTCACTGTTGAGACTTGGGCGGTCTTGGGAGAATCCCCTTCCGGGGTGGCGGCGGAGGCATTCGAGCTTAGTCCTCCAGCCAGAGCTTTTGAGTCTAACCAGTGGGCTCCTTTCGTTCCTGCTTTTTTGGCTGCACCTGCCTTTTCTTTAGAGGCAAGGGGTTTGGAGAATGGCTCGGCCCCAGGTCCTCTGGGTGAAGTTCCAAGGGCGGGGAAGGGGGTCGACTTGGGGGCCTTGGATCCTGTTGGACCCCGCCTAGGTTTTTGTACCCTCGGAAGGGGGCTTGGTGTTTCAAGGAGAAGGGTTCTCTTTTGCTCCCTCCTGGAATGAATTGAATTTGTCGTCTACCCCTCCCCTGGTTCGGTTCTGTGATCCAGTTGGTTCCCGAGTCCCATTTTTCTGAATGTTTTCGGCTTCCCGCGTCCTGTCATGTGGTGCGGGAAGCCCTTGCGGCGTACCTCTTGCGCATTTCAGATTATGCTTTCATGATGGATCCGCGTTCCTTCGTGTATGGATCTTCGTGTCTGTACTGGGTTCGTTATGAAGTTCCGGAGTTGTCCTGGTTAACAGACTGCCCGGTCTTCTCGTTGGAGGCTTGGCATGCATTATGCCAGTCCCGCGAGCTTGAGTGGAGGGAAGCTCAAACGGCTTTGCAGGTTTTCCTGGGGGACGAATTTGAGCATCTCAATGCATGGTTGTTTGCCCCTGCCTTTCCGTGGCATGTTGATCTGATGCAGCTTCACATGCAGGTTTCTTCCCTTTTGGCTGCATTGGTAGCGGAGGATTTGTGTATGCGTAGCTTGCTGGCTTTGCCCCTTCGTTTCTTCTCCCTCCTTGAGCTGTACTTGGATTGGCTTGAGTTGGATGTGAAGGAACGTGGAGCCACCTCTGGGTCGTGTGCATTGCTCTTGGCGGTGTGTGCATCATCTGCATTGTTGAAGGTGTTCGAGCTGCTCCTGCGAAATGCGGTTTCATGGTCTTTTGCTTCTTTTGTCGGAAGGCAATGATCACTTCTCCCATGAAATCCGCTTGGGCCTTAACTCTTAGGTTGTCTTCGCCTTTTTGTCTAATTGCTGTTTGCAGAGTCTGCGGTTGCGCAGTATCTGCAGGCGGCTTTGGCTAGTTGACGTCCTATGTCAGACTTGTTGGTCCTCTGGGGGGGTGGGGGGGGGGGCGTGGTGGAGCCTTCCCAGAAGAGTCATGCCA
Source organism: Procambarus clarkii (assembly GCF_040958095.1). Classification (NCBI taxonomy): domain Eukaryota; kingdom Metazoa; phylum Arthropoda; class Malacostraca; order Decapoda; family Cambaridae; genus Procambarus; species Procambarus clarkii. The sequence continues at coordinate 34,939,109 of NC_091179.1, forward strand.
GGGCTCGGGGTTCTTCCCATCGTGGTAGGTAGGTCAGTGATGCCATTTAGCGCTGGCACAGCCTTCAGTACCATCTGTTTCTGTTTGACACAGGGATTGCCCTGTGTGCCACTAAGGGAGCCGGTCGGCCGAGCGGACAGCACGCTGGACTTGTGATCCTGTGGTCCCGGGTTCGATCACGAGCGCCGGCAGCACAGTCTTCTCCATCAGTTTCTTGGGGAAAATCACGTGAAAAGATAACGACAGAATCAAGGAGCTTATGTTGGTCAGATTCGTCTTGGGTAACAGTGTGTTGTTGTTGTAGGGTGTTAACTCCTTAACTGCGTTGCCTCCAAATATGACACCCCCGCAGTGCACAGGAAATAAATTCTCTGGAAAAAAATCTTTTTTTTTTTTTTAGTGTCAAAAACCCTTCCCTCAGTATGGGTACGTAAAAAAAAATTGAAATTGTACTTACTTTGGCTGCTATGGGGTCAGTAACTTGGGGCGATACGTCATCATTCCCCGTGCTCCTGTGATGTACGCTCCCGGGGCCAGTAGGGCGCTCGGGGCGGGGCGCGCGAGTTGCCGCGAATATATTTTCGTTCATTTTTTGCGCACAGTTCCAAATACATCAAATACAATTTAATTGTTTTTACGTGCCAATCCAATGTATAATGAATACGTACACTATATTATGCCAGTAGAACATCCGTACTGTCTGTAGACACTGTGTTACGTGCATCACAAACAAGTTCACTTATCCCGCACAATTTCCAATGTATCATGCCTAATATATTTATATTTACACTTTATATACACACTGTACAGGATCACACACTATATATACACACACACCATAAACACACTCAATACTCTGCGAGTGTGTGATATGCTGCGAAACAGCCAACGGTGCAGAGTGGCACCTTGCACTCCACGCACCAGGTGCCGATGCATCTTCGTTTTTGTTCTCTGCGGGGAGTGTTCCTGCATACTATACACGCACGTTTACCTTTCTTCCGTGATGCTGTGTCTGGCATATACTCGAGCATATGTACTCCGAGGTTCTCATTACCCCTGAATCTGTCTGTAGCTGCGTGTGGCATTGTTGCTTGCACCCCGCGCGGTACAATGGAACCCTCCTTACCATACTTTACTAGCAGCTTACCATACTTTACTAGCAGCTGTGGCACAACACCAGCACTGAATGTACGTATAGACGGTCTCCTGCCAGATTTTACTAGGTATACAGTATGTTGAAGCAGTTGAGCACTGCAACATCCATGAGGTGGAAAAAGAACTTTTTCGTCCACTTCACAGACTTGTGCACGCACTACACTCCACCAAGCATTATGTCACATACATTGACGAGGCGCATGTTCACGTTATAGTCTATGACACAGTCTGGTTTATACACGGTGTTGCGAGTCTGAAAGTGGACTTTCCCACTGTCCAAAATGGCACCAGTGTGAATCGTAGTCAACATATTCACCTCGCGTCTGTCCTTCCACCTCACTGACAGCATATTGTCACACTTGCGCAGCTGGCACTCACCCACGGCTATACCTATACCGAACACTGGCATTTCCTTCCTGTGGACCTTCACAGTGCCACATACGCCGGTGTTATGGGCAAGGAGGTATCTGGTCAATAAGGGGCTGGTGTAATAGTTGTTGGTGAACAGTATATGCCCCTTGTTCAGGAACGGTTCCATCAGGGTTTTTACGACACTGCCAGAGAACCTGTCTTCATTTTGAGCTGGTATGTCGACGTCTGTACCAGAATATAATATGTCCAAGATGAACGAAATCTGATTATGTATATTGGTTCTACAAGGTAGCCAACTCCATCAAAATATTAAATATGTACCCAACTCAACTAATGATTAATCAACCAATTACTCCATGGGATAACTGGGATCTATCAGTTGATTTTGTAAATGCGCCCAAGATAGTGTGCACTCTACATTATTAAAACAGTTAACACTGAAAGGCATCACTGAAAGTACTCAAAAGTATGGGTAACGATGTGTATCAGTGTTATACTGGCGGTTCTGTAGAAGGTGGACGATATACCAGATGTGCATGTAATATATTTGAACAATCTTCTCTCGTACATACAGCAATGAAGCGCGTCAATGACTGGGCAAGTACAACTCAAACCGAACTTGCAGGCATATACCTTGCCACTGAATTTTTAAAAGACAAAGGCAGTGAACTTATATACTGTGACTCGCAGAGTGCACTCCTGGCATTGAACGCACATAGTAGTGACACCCAGAAAATAGTCAGTGATATTCGAATGAATGTTTTAGCTGCTAAAGAAAACAGATTTGAAATCAAATTCCTATGGATACCATCACATGTTGGCATCTCAAGGCATGACACTGCTGATACGCTTGCAAGACAGCCTGTAGAAAACCAGTGGTAGAAATTGATATGGGTATTTCATTAGCAGTGACAAAGAGAATACTTAAAACAAATATCTAATGAAGATCTCACCGACCTAACAAATTCACAAAGACCTGAAAGTTGTAGCATTAAATATTACGATAGATATCGTGAGGAGACATTCACATATGGGACTAATAGAACAAGAACCCGGCAATGTGATGTTATAGTGGCCAAAATACGCCTGGGATATAGACATATCTGGCAGCTTTCTCAAAACCCAAATGTCGAGTACACAATGTGTCAACTTTGTGAAAGAGAAAACATGCACTCTCTTGAACATTATATTGTAGAATGTCCCATACTGATTGACTTTCGCCCTCCTGGGCTAAGGTATGCTGAACTCTATAATTACTATATGAGTACTGGAACACTTGATGATATATTGGACTTGTATCCAAGATTGACCATGTAATATATCAATTATACAATGCATGTATATAATGTAACTATATAACCTGAGCTTGTAAAAGCACCTTAATCACCTTCAGTGATTAAGTGCTTAATTGCACACTAGTTTCTTTATCAGTTATCTCACCCTGTCAGAGTAAATGAGACATATGTATGTGAATGCATGTGTGTGTATATATGTATGTATATGTGTGTGTGTGTGTGTGTATATATGTATGTATATGTGTGTGTGTGTGTATGTATATGTATGGGTATACATATGGAAGTATATATGGAAGCTGATCAGAATTACATTTCACCTTTGTAAATGTGCATTAATGACACTATGTAAAAGACACATTGAACACTTTATGTAGGGCATACGTAAATCTGTGTATCTATGTATTTACGTATGTAGGTTAGCTTAGCATTTTAAAAGCACTGAAGCACCTTCTGTGGTTGAGAGTTCAATAAACCCCTGAACTATATGTTTAATACATCTCTAACCCTGTCCATGGAGGTCAGAAGAAAATGTTTTACACATTTACACATTCACACATTTACAATGCTAGTTAGCATTGTAAATGTGTGGCCATGTCTGTGGTAGAAAATAATAATAATAAAAAAAAAAAAGGAATTTGCCATCTACTCTGCTCTCCTCTCACTACATACATTATGCACTAATCTATCCCTATCTTAATTATGATATCTATGCATGGGGGTCTACCACTGCAAATCACCTTAAGCCCATCATCACCCAGCAAAAATCTGCTTTCAGAATAATAATAAACTCTGCTTTCAGACAACACTCAGCTCCCTTGTTTAAATCCCTTAACTTGTTAAATATTAACTCCCTCCACACATTCTCTTGTGTCAACTACATTTACAAAACCCTGTTCTTAAATGCAAACCATGCTCTGAAACTCTCCCTGGACAGATGTAATAGGACCCATTATCACCACACCAGAAATAAATATATCTTTGATATCCCCAGGGTCAAACTTTATCTGTGTAAACACTCGTATGCAAATTAAGGGACCTAGTCTATGGAACTCATTCCCTAGTGAATTGAAAAGCTGTCAAACTGTTGCCTCATTTAAAAACAAAAAGTACCTAATTTCATCTTCATAGTTTCCTACACTGAGCTTTAAATTTGCTCTGTATCTAGTGTTACCCAATCTCCCAATCTTTATGTACTTAATCCAAACAACTTTATCATTGTGTTCATTGTTGTCTTCTTTTATGTGCTAGCCATATGCTGTATTGTGCCTATTAACTTTTGTTAAACTATCATTCAAGCTGTCATTGCAATCAATCTGAGCTACCTATGTGCTTTAATGTACAGTGGTACCTCGGAATGCGATTGTCCCTGTATGCGAGGTTTTCGGAAGGCGAGGTGTATTTACTCCAAAAATTTGTCTCAGAAGGCAAGGGTTACTTCGGGAGGCGAGTTTGGACGCGAGTTTGTTGATACGCGTACAGCCGACCTAGCGCGTTCGTCGCCCCTCAGTTTATTATTGTCTCGCGCTCAGTGACTACCCCCACATCAATTCTTCTCGCGTATTTTCAGTGTTTTGTTGGATTTTTGGTGATTTGTCTATACAATTTGTTATTATATATCTCACCATGGGTCCCAAGAAAGCCAGTGGTAAGGATAAAGGCCAGAAAGCTCATGTGAGGATGACAATAGAGGAGAAACAAGAGATCATTCGGAAGCATGAGAACGGTACACGTGTTGTTGAACTTTGTAGGCAGTACAACAAAGCCACATCAACAATATGCACTATACTTAAGAAGAAAAATAAGATTATGGGTGCTAAAGTGGCAAAAGGAGTAAGAACATTAACGGCACAAAGACCACAAATACTTGAAGAAGTGGAAAAGTTGTTATTAATTTGGATACACGACAAGGAGTTGAGGGGTGATAGTGTTTCGGAGGCCATTATTTGTGAGAAAGCCAGGGTGTTGCACGAAGACCTTCTAAAGAATACCCCTGCAACGAGTGATGCAGATAAGAAAGAGTTTAAGGCAAGCAGGGGCTGGTTTGAAAAATTTAGAAAGAGAAGTGGTATCCATAGTGTTACAAGGCATGGGGTTATGTGATGTGATTATGAAATCGGACTCCCCTTCCAAACAGTAACTCCTCTCCTCCTCACCATCTTCCATACGCCTACAGCACTCGACAGCAAGGTAAGTAATACCTGGAACACAGTTTTGTAGGTTTATTTAGATGAATTAGGTAAATTAGGTATAAAAATTTAGTTTGATGTGGGGTTTTTGGGGTAGTCAGGAACGGATTAATTCATTTCCCTTTATTTCTTATGGGGAAATTAACTTCGGAATGCGAGTTTTCGGAAGGCGAGGCGTCTCCAGGAACGGATTAAACTCTTATTCTGAGGTATGCCTGTATCTACAATTTTCTCTCATCTTTTATTTTTTTTCTTGCTATGTAACTTTTAGCATTTTTATAAATTTTGCAAGTATTTACCTACTTAAAATTTTCTTAGATTAAGGACCTGCCCGAAATGCTGCACTTACTAGTGGCTTTACAAGAATGTAATTACTATGCTATGTATCCTCACAATCCCAATGTACCTTCTTGTATATATATAAATAAATAAGTAAATAAATAAATCTTTACCTTTGTCATCATTGCTATCACCTTATATCATGGTTGTTATATTGAGAGCATATTTTACTTAATTATTCCTTGAAATGATCTTCAAATTGTGCTTCAATGAACAATTTGATAACCCTATTTTACCCTAATGCACCTACTAATGTTTGTCATTATTGTTTATTAATCTAATATCTGTGTATTGTGTCAAATTTTCTTACACTGTACCTGTAAACATTTGTCAATTTTGTTGAAAATTACCTACTTAAAATTATCTGTTAGATTAAGTCAGAAGCGTAAGCCTGGCTCCTCTCCTTCCTCTTCCCCGGCGGGTAAGAAGGCTTCACTTTCTTCCTCAGCTCCTACGTCTGGTTCTGTTGCTCCTTCCCCCTCCCGTTTCAGTGATTGCGCCCCCTGTTCCTGCTATGGAGGTTTCTTTGGCCCCTGCTTCCCTTTCGGTTGCTGCTCTTGCTGGGGTGCGCTCCCCTCTTTCTACTCCCCCTCTTCCTGCTGCTGTCCTTGACTGCTCCTCTCCATTGTCTCCTCCTCTTCCTCCTCCTCCGGACCCCGCCCGCCCACCTCTGATCTGTTCTCCCGTTTCCTTCCCTCCGTCTTTGCTCAGTTTACCCATGCCCCCTAACCCTGACTTTGCTGACCCTGATCCCGACCCTGATATTCTTTAACGTGCTCTGTTGCTCTTTCGCCTTGGTTTCTTCCTCGTTCTCTGGTTTTGTCCTTTCTCTTCTCGTCGTTGTCCATTCTTCAATGGAACGTTCGAGGTTATTACGCCAATTTCCTCGAACTCTAACTTCTGATTTCGCGGTTTTCGCCCCTTTGTGTCTGTCTCCAGGAGCCAATGCTTGGTGCTCGTCCTGGTCGTTTTCGTGGCTATTCCTTTCTTCCCCCCCCAGCCATTGCTGGGGCTTCTAATTCTTCTGCTCTCTTGATTCGTGCTGATGTTCCCTTTGTTCCTTTACTTTTTCCTTCGCCTCTCCATTGTTCTGCTGCACGTATCTTTGTGGGGAAATGGTACACAGTTTATTCCATTTATCTCCCCCCCGAGTGTCCCGCTCTCTCTTCCTGATTTGAAACACCTCCTAGACTCCTTGCCGGAGCCTGTGCTCCTGCTGGGTGACTTCAATTGTCGTCATTCCCTTTGGGGTGACGTTCTGACGAATACCCGGGGTCGCCTCCTTGAGCCGTTTCTCCTCTCTTCTTCCCTGTCTCTTCTGAATTCTGGTGAGCCCACTCATTTGGACTCTCGGACTCGCACCCTTTCTTGTCTTGATCTTTCTCTCTGCTCTTCTTCTCTTTACTTAAATTTCACGTGGCAGGTTCTTGATGACCTCCATGGAAATGATCATTTCCCCATCCTTGTTTCCTTTTTCTCTTTTCGCCCTTCCCTCTCTTTCCCTAGGTGGCAGTTTGCTAAGGCAGACTGGACCCTATTTACCCTCAGTGCTGCTCTCTCTGACCTCTCCCTTCTGCCTCTCTCTCGCGCTCTCCTCCTTTTTCATGACACTGTCTTCAACGCTGCCCTCCGCTCTATTCCTCGCTCTTCCTCTCGGGGTCCGCGGAATGGCGTTCCCTGGTGGAATGCGGACTGTGCTCGGGCTGTCCGCTGTAAGCGTGCAGCCTGGAAGAGGCACCGCCATAGGCAGACGACCGATTCTTTTCTTTTCTTTCGGAAAGCGAGTGCGGTGGCCCGTAGGGCCATCCGTACGGCTAAACGTGAATGTTGGGCATCTTGTCTCAACAATTACGTCCGAAACCCCTCTGGCCCAGATCTGGAAGCGTAACCGCAAGATAGCGGGTAAGTTCGTTCCCGATGTTTCACCGGTCCTTCACCTCCATGATACTCTTGTGGCGGACCCGTTGCAGGTCGCTTCCGAACTGGGTTCCCACTTTTCTTCTGTTAGCTCTGGTCTTCATCTTCCCCAATCTTTCCTTCTTCGTAAACCTGTCCTTGAGTCTCGTCCTTTAGATTTCTGCACTCATCTTCAGCTTCCCTATAATGATCCCTTCTCTCTCTCTGAACTTCGTTCTGCCCTGGCCCTCTGCGGTTCTACGGCGGCGGGCTCCGATGGTATTCATTATGAGATGCTTCGCCATCTCCCTCCGAGCACGTCTCAGTATTTACTGAGTCTGTATAATCGGATCTGGGAGTCGTTGTCAGTCCCTGAGGACTGGCTCGATGCCGTTGTCCTCCCTGTTCGCAAACCGGGGTCTCTGGGTACTTCCCCTAAGGACTTTCGCCCTATTGCTCTCACAAGTTGTGTCTGCAAACTCTTTGAACGTATGGTTAACGTTCGTCTGATGTGGTTCCTGGAACACCATCACCTCCTCTCCCCTTCTCAATTTGGTTTCCGCAAGTGCTGCAGCACGACAGATGTCCTGGTGAACTTGGAGGTCTATATTCGTACTGCTTTTGCTGCGAAGACCTCCGTTGTTGCTGTCCTTTTTGACCTGGAAAAGGCTTACGACACCACTTGGCGTTATCATATCCTATCTCAACTTCATTCTTTTGGCCTTCGTGGTCATCTCCCTCTCTTTCTCCGCAGCTTCCTCTCTCGTCGTTCCTTTTGGGTGCGCCTTGGTATCGCTCTCTCTCCCTCTTTTCAGCAATACGAAGGTGTGCCCCAGGGTAGTGTTCTGAGCACTACTCTTTTTCTGGTTGCCCTCAATGGTCTTCTTTCCTCTCTTCCTTCTGGTGTCTTCTCCGCTCTCTATGTCGATGATCTTACCCTTTGTTGTCAGGGTGATGATTCGCCTCTCCTTCAACGCCGGCTTCAACTTGCAATTGATGCCGTGTCGTCTTGGGCCACAGATCATGGCTTCAAGTTCTCTACTTCTAAGACTTGTGCCATGACTTTTACGCGGAAATGGGTTGTTCTTCGTCCCTCTTTGTCACTTTATGGTCATCCCCTTGAATACAAAGATTCCGCGAAGCTTTTGGGGTTATTCCTTGACACTCGTTTGTCTTGGTCTCTCCATATCTCTTACCTCCGTGTTGAGTGCTCCAAGGCCCTTACCCTCCTTCGGGTCTTGTCCCATACTTCTTGGGGGGCAGATAGGCGCACTCTCCTTGCTTTACATTCCTCTCTCGTCCTGTCTAAGCTCGATTATGGTTGCCCTGCTTACTCGTCTGCTTCTCCTTCTACTCTTCGCCGTCTTGATGCTTTGCACCATACTGGGTTGCGCGTCAGTTCTGGTGCCTTTCGTTCGACTTCCATCTTTAGCTTGTATGTTGACACTGGCTTCCTCTCTCCAGGACTGCCGTGATCGCTACTGTCTTCGCTATCTTGCGCGGTCCTTGCAACATCCTTCCTCTCGCCTCTGTCGTGCTTTAACTTTTACCCCTCCTGCGGTTCCTGTTCCTCTTCACCACCTCCCTCTTTCTGTCCGGTTATCTCGCCTACAGGATTCTCTTTCCGTTCGTATTTCTGATGTTTCTCCTCGTGTTGTTCCTTCTTTGCCCCCGTGGAGGGTCCCTCTTCCGCGGTTTTGTACATCCTTGACCCGTATCACTAAAGCTTTTACCCCTCCTACGGTTCTAAAACGCCTTTTCCTCGAGCACTTTTCTTCTCACTCCCGCTCCGTTTCTGTCTTCACCGATTGGTCTAAGTCAGCGGACGGTGTTGGCTACTCTGTTGTTTTTCCTGATCGCACTTATATGTGTCGCTTGCCTCCGTAGACTAGCATCTTTACAGCGGAACTTTATGCTATTCTCTATGCTCTTCGTCTCCTGCTTTCTCGTTGTCAGTCTTCCTTTGTAGTTGTTGTTGACTCTCGTAGTGCCCTCATGGCTCTCGGGTCCTTTAATCCGGTTCATCCAGTAGTTGTCGAGATCCAGCATTGGCTGTTTCTCGTTCACAGTAAATTTAAGCCGGTTGAGTTTTGTTGGGTTCCCAGCCATATTGGTGTGTCTTTAAATGAGCGTGCGGATGCTGCCGCCAAGGAAGCTGTCCGCTCTTGTCCCATCTCTCGTAAAGGCATTCCTTATTCCGACTTTTACCCGGTTATCCATTCCTCAGTCCTTACCCGTTGGCAGGCTTCTTGGTTGTCTGTTACTGGTAACAAGCTACGTACTCTTGTGTTTTATGTCTTATGTTGTGTTTCCTCGTGGCCGTCCTCCTTCTACCGTAACCGGAGGTGGGAAACAGCTCTGGCGAGGTTGCGTATTGGCCATACTCGCTTAACCCATGGTCACTTGATGGAGCGCCGCCCTGCCCCTTATTGTCCTAGTTGCATTGTCCCTCTTACAGTCGTGCATGTTCTTCTTGAAAGTCCTGACTTCCAGGACGAGCGTGTGTCTTGCTTTCCGACCGCCCCTCGCGGTCACCTGTCCCTCGATAGAATTCTTGGTGACTCGGATACTTTTGATATCATTCGCCTTATGCGTTTTTGTTCTCGTATTGGCATCCTTGGTGATATTTAGCGCCCTCTGATTATTTTGCGTATTTGATGGTGCTACATAGCCTTCCCGGTTTGGTGCCTTCTTTTGATAATTACTTACTTACTTATATATGAAAACTCTTTCAGGACAAAATTTAAAGTAAAACTGAAGATATTTGTAGTTGTATGAAAGTTGCATTTTTCATCGGTCGTAGAGCTGGAAATCCGCAATATTCATCTCAGAACAATGCTTATTTCACGCAGAATCGTTAATTAACGTAAGAGGTTTATACGTCTCAAGAAAGATAGAAACATAATCTTCATTTTAAATGCCTTACCTACCTTGAGGTAGGTAAGGTACCATGGGCATATTTGTATTTAAAGCGAAGATATTTATGTTTTTATAATCGGCGAGCTCCGATCCCGCACAGATCGAGCAACGGAGTAACTCTCTCTCAGAACAATGCTTATTTCACGTAATTTCGTTAATAAACACAAATGTTTTATATGTCTTATGAAAGATAGAAATATAAGCTTCATTTTAACTACTTTACCATAGAAATATATATAGTTCTAATGAAGATACATGTGTTTTAATAATCGCCAAGTTCCGAACCCGCACAAACTGATCGACAGAGCAACTCTCTCTCAGAACAATGCTTATTTCACGTAAATTCGTTAATAAACACATATGTTTTATGTGTCTTAAGAAAGATAGAAATATAAGCTTTATTTTAAATACTTTACCATAGACATATATAAAGCTCAAGTGAAGATACATACGTTTTTATAGTGGCATTCAGTAGCTTGTCGGTCATGGAGTGCAGAAGCCTACGCACTTGCCAATATAGTATGTAATTAACAAAGATACGCTTATAAAGCCTAAAATATAATATGCCTTCAGAAAGACAGAGATATGCTCGTTATTGTGAGTGCACCAAAGGAAATATATCTTGTTGGAGGACAAAGATATATATATCAATTCTAAAATAAGTTTCGACTCTCGCCCGGGCGAGAGATAGCGCGACTCTTGCCCCATCTACCTTGAGGTTACCTTAAGGTGCTTCCGGGGCTTAGCGTCCCCGCGGCCCGGTCATCGACCAGGCCTCCTGGTTGTCGGACTGATCAACCAGGCTGTTGGACGCGGCTGCTCGCAGCCTGACGTATGAATCACAGCCTGGTTGATCAGGTATCCTTTGGAGGTGCTTATCCAGTTCTCTCTTGAACACTGTGAGGGGTCGGCCAGTTATGCCCCTTATGTGTAGTGGAAGCGTGTTGAACAGTCTCGGGCCTCTGATGTTGATAGAGTTCTCTCTCAGAGTACCTGTTGCACCTCTGCTTTTCAACGGGGGTATTCTGCACATCCTGCCATGTCTTCTGGTCTCATGTGATGTTATTTCTGTGTGCAGGTTTGGGACCAACCCCTCTAATATTTTCCACGTGTAAATTATTATGTACGTCTCCCGCCTGCGCTCAAGTGAGTACAGTTTTAGGCTCTTTAGTCGGTCCCAATAGTTTAGATGTTTTACTGAGTGGATTCTAGCAGTAAAGGATCTCTGCACGCTCTCCAGGTCAGCAATTTCTCCAGCTTTGAAATGGGCTGTCATTTTGCAGCAGTACTCCACTCTAGAGAGCACAAGCGTTTTGAAAAGTATCATCATCGGTATAGCATCTCTAGTGTGAAAAGTTCTTGTTATCCAACCTGTCATTTTTCTTGCAGTTGTGACGGCTACTTTATTGTGTTCTTTAAAGGTAAGGTCTTCCGACATGAGTACACCCAGATCCTTTACATTGCCTTTTCATTCTATGTTATGATTTGCCTGAGTTTTGTACATGGTTTCCGTTTTTATATTTTCATTTTTTCCATAGCGCATGAGCTGGAACTTATCTTCGTTAAACACCATATTATTTTCTGTAGCCCATAGAAAGACCTGATCTACATCTGACTGGAAGTTTGCCGTGTCCTCTATGTTGCCTACTCTCATGAAGATCCTAGTGTCATCTGCAAAGGATGATACAGTGCTATAGGTTGTGTTCTTGTCTATGTCCGATATGAGGATGAAAAAAAAGTACTGGAGCAAGCACAGTACCCTGGGGGACTGAGCACCTCTTCACGGTTGATGGGCTGGATTTTATTTTGTTGACTATTACACATTGGGTTCTGTTGGTCAGGAAATTGTAGATCCATCTGCCTATTTTACCGGTAATTCCTTTTGAATGCAGTTTATGTGCAATATCACCATGGTCACATTTATCAAAAGCTTTTGCAAAATCTGTGTAAATTACATCAGCGTTTTGTTTGTCTTCCATAGCATCTAATGCCATATCATAGTGGTCCAGCAACTGCGACAGGCAAGAGCGCCCTGTTCTGAAACCATGTTGTCTGGGGTTATGGAGATGCTGTGATTCCATGTATTTTGTGATCTTACTTCTTAGCACTCTCTCAAAATTATTTATGATGTGCGATGTTAGTGCTATCGGTCTGCAATTTTTTGCCTCTGCCTTATTTCCTCCTTTATGAAGTGGTGCTATCTCTGCTGTTTTTAGTATATCAGGAATAACGCCAGTATCTAGGCTTTGTCTCCACAGAATGTGGAGGGCCTGTGATAGTGGTTTTTTACAGTTCTGTATGAATATGGAGTTCCAAGAATCTGGGCCTGGTGCAGAGTGCATAGGCATACTGTTTATGGCTTCTTCAAAATCCAGTGGGGATAGGGTGATGTCTGATATATGATTTGATGTTGGTATCATATCCATGAAAAATTCATTTGGGTTATCAATCTTTAGTGTGTTTAATGGCTCGCTGAAAACAGAGTCGTACTGCTTCCTCAGTAGCTCGCTCATTTCTTTGTTGTCATCGGTGAAAGTTCCATCTCCCTTTCGCAGGGGCCCAATACTAGATGTGGTTTTTGATCTTGATTTTGCATAGGAGAAAAAATATTTTGGATTTCTCTCTATTTCTTGTAGCTTCCGTTCAATTGTTTCTATTTCTCTACCTAACCTTCTTCGCCGTTCTTGAGATAGGGTGCGACTCTCAAGTTGTTCCGCGATTCGTTTTCTTCGCCTATATAGGGAACGACGTTTGGAGAATCTATTGGAGATTCTGTTCACCTAATGACCCAAAGCTACTCAAAGCCTCCTAGCATTACTTAAATAATGAAGAAATATGGTATATTTATTCACTATAATGTTGGTGCTTAATGCAGAAGACGAGAAAACTATACAGTGGTACCTCGGAATGCGAGTGTCCCTGTATGCGAGTTTTTCGGAATACGAGCAGGATTTCCTCGAAAAATATGTCTCGGAACGCGAGGGTTACCTCGGGACACGAGTTTGTTGATACGCGTACAGGCTGACCCAGCGCGTGGTGGTTCGGCGATTGTCGCCCCTCCACCCCTCCGCCCCTCAGTTTACCATTGTCTCGCGCCCAGTGACTACCCCACATCAATTCTTCTCGCGGATTTTCAGTGTTTTGTTGGATTTTTGGTGATTTGACTATACAATTTGTTATTATATATCTCACCATGGGTCATCTCGCCAGTGGTAAGGATAAAGGCCAGAAAGCCCATGTGAGGATGACAATAGAGGAGACACAAGAGATCATTCGGAAGCATGAGAATGGTACACGTGTTGTTGAACTTTGTAGGCAGTACTACAAAGCCACATCAACAATATGCACTATACTTAAGAAGAAAAATGAGATTATGAGTGCTAAAGTGGCAAAAGGAGTCAGAACAATAATGAAACAAAGACCACAAATACTTGAAGAAGTAGAAAAGTTGGCATTAATTTGGATACACGACAAGGAGTTAAGGGGTGACAGTGTTTCAGAGGCCATTATTTGTGAGAAAGCCAGGGTTTGGACAGATTTGTGGTGAGGAAATCGAGCAATGAGCCTCAACCAGGACCTAGGGGCACTCAGATAAAACGTCCCAGGGAGAGCACACCAGAAAGGTCTTCACTGCCTGATGTGATAATGGAAGGGGACTCCCCTTCCAAACAGTAACTCCTCCTCCCCCCCTCCTCACCATCTTCCATACGCCTACAGCATTCAACAGCAAGGTAAGTAATAACTTGAACATAGTTTTGTAGGTTTATTTAGATGAATTAGGTATAAAAATTTAGTTTGATGTGGGTTTTTTGGGGTAGTCAGGAACGGATTAATTCATTTCCCTTTATTTCTTATGGGGAAATTAGCTTCGGAATACGAGTTTTCGGAATACGAGGCGTCTCCAGGAACCAATTAAACTCTTAAACTGAGGTATGCCTGTATTTACTATGAAATAATATACTTTCATTATGAAATAAGTAAATATGTGGCCTCACAGGAAGCAACAGTCCAGGTGTCAATGTTGTGGAGCGACTTATCCAAGATATATTGTTGTCTGGAAAGTGTTTGTTGGCATATCAACCTTCTGTACACAGTGATCCAGTCGTCGCACTTCTCTCCTTAAATGATCGCAAATTAATTTATTATATTAACAAGTAGAATACGTATTTCTAATAATATCTAACATAACTAGCCAGAAAACATTTAAGACTTATTGAAAAATACATGTCTGGAAGTTAAATCGACTTCATAGAACAATAGTGTTGGTCTATAGATACTAATCGTTATTCGTTAGTATGCGGTCGCTACTTAACCCTTAAACTGCGCAACGCGCCTGCAGGCTCACGTCTGGTTTGCGCAAGGCACCTCCGGGTATTTGTATTTTTCACATTCCATTCAAAACTCCCGCGGCTACATGGGGTTCACATCAGCTTCCTCAGGGCTCTTGTAAACAGACGCCATCTTAAAAAAAAATCGTGGTCCACATTCCTGGGTGTGGGAGCCTCAGTAGTGTGTGAGCAACCAAGGCTGGCGCTCACAGCATGAGCGCACAGCACTGCTGTTCAGCGTGTGACCACAGCATCGCCTAATAATGTCAAAATATATATATAACTTGTATTATTTAGCTATGATAGTGTTATAAAAGAGCCTGAGTGTGATAATGACTGGGTACAATGTTCAAATATCAGTGATTCAATGCTGTTCACGATGTTCACAACGCTAGCCACAGCACCACAGCATTATTTCGTCCATCTAGGACTCTTCAAATGATTCCTTATGTTCCTTTTCAAAATAAATGTGTGGTCAATTATTCATTTACAGGAATTAGTGACCAGGATTGTGATAATAGCAGGAATGTGGTTATAATTAGTATTGTGGAAGGAGGAATTTTGGTGAGGGAGGGAGGGCGAGAATTGAGGTAGCCTCATTGTGTGTGTGTGGCAGGCTCTCTTGTTTTGCTCACCATACTAGCTTAGTGGTTCGCTATGGGCAAAACATATGTACATGGGTATATATAGTGTGTGTATATAGTGTAAGAACAGCAACAGGAGAATGTTGAGAGGAGCTATTTTGGTGAGGGAGGTGACGTAATCGTAGTGTCGTCTGCTGTGTGATTTTTCATGCAGTGTATAGTGGCCACTGTACTGTTTGGACACAATACCGGCTTACTTGCATAGTTCTGGTAAATAAAACATGTAGATAGGTATATAGAACATGTGTAATAAGAACTATAACAGTATAGTGGGAGGAGCAATGTTGGCGAGTAAGATGTTGGAGTGAGGGAAACTGGCTGGGTGTGGCTGCTCTCACTCGAGGTGTTCTGAATGTGTTCATGGCCAAATGCTCCTATTGGCCCATACGAGGCAGCTCCTATTGGCCCATGCGAGGCAGCTCCTATTGGCCCATAAGAGGCAGCTCCTATTGGCCCATACGAGGCAGCTCCTATTGGCCCATACGAGGCAGCTCCTATTGGCCCATACGAGACAGCTCCTATTGGCCCATACGAGGCAGCTCCTATTGGCCCATACGAGGCAGCTCCTATTGGCCCATACGAGGCAGCTCCTATTGGCCCATACGAGGCAGCTCCTATTGGCCCATACGAGGCAGCTCCTATTGGCCCATACGAGGCAGCTCCTATTGGCCCATACGAGGCAGCTCCTATTGGCCCATACGAGGCAGCTCCTATTGGCCCATACGAGGCAGCTCCTATTGGCCCATACGAGGCAGCTCCTATTGGCCCATACTAGGCAGCTGCTATTGGCCCATACGAGGCAGCTCCTATTGGCCCATACGAAGCAGCTGCTACGCGATGTTCTGAATGTGTTGATGGTAAATGTATATAGTGTGTGACAGTGTATAGTGTGTACCTATGTTGTAAATATACATAAATGAACATGAAACATTGGTGTGAATAACTGTATGATGGGAGGGGCAAAGTTGGCGAATACAATGTTGGAGAAGCGAGGGAGGGCTGGCTGGGTGTGGCAGCTCTCACTCGCAGTGTTCTGAATGTGTTGATGGTGAATGTATATAGTGTGTGACAGTGTATAGTGTGTAAATAGATTGTATATATACATAAATTAGCATGATACAGAGTAAATATGTGCTGCATATGTGTACACAAGTGTCATGCACGTAACACTGTCTTCGGACAGTACAGATGTTTTACTGCCATAATATAGTGTACGTGTTCACTATACATAGGATTAGCATGTAAAAACATATCAAATGTATTTGGAACTGTGCGAAAAAAATGAACGAAAATATATTCGCGGCAACTCGCGAGCCCCGCCCCGAGCGCCCTACTGGCTCCGGGAGCGTACGTCACGGGCGAACAGGGAATGATGATGTCACGCCCCAACTTACGGACCCCATACCAGCCAAAGTAAGTACAATTTCGATTTTTTTTTCTACATACCCATACTGAGGGAAGGGTTTCTGACACTTTAAAAAGAAAAAAGAATTTTTTCCAGAGAATTTATTTCCTGCGCACTGCGGGGGGTGTCATATTTGGAGGCAACGCAGTTAAGGGGTTAAACATTTACTGTACTGATGTAAAATCTCCCATGTCTCTTCGCACATGGAACACTGAACCCTACACACTCTCTGATATATTGTTTAATTAATAGAGATTCACTAATAAAGCTTATAATTGTATATGTTATCAAAAACGCATAAATAAAGTCGTTCTTACGTTTTAGTCACAGAGATTAGATATTAGTAAAGTAAGAACATAAGAACATAAGAACAAAGGCAACTGCAGAAGGCCTGTTGGCCCATACGAGGCAGCTCCTATTTATAACCACCCAATCCCATTCATATACTTGTCCAACCCGCCCTTGAAACAATCAAGGGACCCCACCTCCAGCACGTTACGCGGTAATTGGTTCCACAAATCAACAACCCTGTTACTGAACCAGTATTTACCCAAGTCTTTCCTAAATCTAAACTTATCCAGTTTATACCTATTGTTTCGTGTTCTGTCTTGTGTTGATACTTTTAACACTTTCGCGCTCTCGGCGAAGGTCATGGAGCCAACCGTATGTGCGCGTGGCGTTTTTATCGCTTAAGCGTAAAAACAAAAATGTGTATACTCTTTTTACTCTTCTGACCTTAGTTCTCATGCTACGTATTTCATTTTGGTACCAACGTGTTCGCAATAAAATTCTCTAGAACATCAGTAAAAAAAGTCACGAAAGCTATAGAGATACCAGCACGAAATAAATAACTACGAAGATGAATCGCCGTGAGCGCCCAACAGCAACAAAATGTTTTTACTCTTGGGATTATTATCACCTCTACAATTGTCCTACAGCCTTAATTTTGGTATCAATGGACTCCCAATAAAATTCCCGACACGGTGATATGAATATAATCGTAGAATAATGGTCGCGGCCCACCCGCAAGAGTGTGGGAAGTGGGCGCACTGTTACCTGGTAACGGTGACCGGACGACACATGCGCGAAACGTTGCTTTGAAAGTTTATACTTATTTCACTGTTCTGATTTTATTATTGTATGTAGGTCATTCATTTTTGTGGCAATGTTTTCGCAATAGAATGTTCTATGAGCTAAATTATACTACACAAACTTGGACCAAATAGGTGTACTTACCAAGGGAAGGCTGGTTGTGGAACAGTAAGTTGAGCATTTGTTCTTCACTCCACCTTCTTCAGGTTCTTCATTCCTGAAGTTGCTCAACAGATGGTTTGTAGGTGGAGTGAAGCTGTTGCGGGTGGTTACTTCTTCACCACCCAATACACCGTTTTCCGGTGGTAATTGGTGTAGCAGGGAATAACACAGAGTGCAACGTTGCAGGTCCTGCATCCTATGTTCGTGTCCTTCCTTTTACCGGACCGTGCGCATACATGACACTTGAGACGTTTGGGCAGTCTGTAAATTTCATGTTTCAGTTTTGTGTTCATGCGATTTTCTGAATCAACAATAGGGCCAGGTCTTCTCGCTGGAAGTGAAACATTTGCAGGAGAGTCAGATTCATCTGACAAAACAGTTTCGTCAACTGGCAGTGTGGCAGACATGTCGGGTTCAGATTCGGTGTCTGCTTCATCTTGAGGTGGTGTAGTAAACAAAGGCCGCCTCACACCAGATGGTCCGGGAGTTGGCATGGCGTCTGCATTGGCAGGAGCTGTGTCATCATTTATGTCTGGAGCGTGCCGCAAGTATTGAGATGATGTTGTTTTAGGCCACTCCTCTGTGTCCCAGTTCAATAGGGCCCAGATTGCCACTTCGTGGAACTGTAGCAATGTTAGCTTTTTTCGATCAGTTGTGTTGTATTTGTACAAAACAAAGGCATTATGCAATGCCATTTGCAGGAAATAAAAGGTAATCTTTTTGGTCCACTTGTGAGTTTTCCTGGTAAAATGGTAATATTTAACCATTTGATCGAAGTGGTCCACACCTTTCATGAACTTATTGTACTCGCAAATTGCAGTCGGTTTGTTCACTGTTACCTGTTGTATTCCACTTGTTCCGTCTCTGTTGCGAATGCGTTTCCTTCACTGAACTCGCTGAGTGTCTGCATTGTGGATGTTGGTAATTATTGAGACTACTCGCTTGTCTCTCCACAGGAGAATGAAGGTGTTATTTTTGCGGCGGTATACGGTGGTATCCAGTGGAAGTTTACCCTTGGCTAGAGCTTGCAATACCTTTGGGGCGCCACGTAGCATTCTAATTGTGCCACATGTGTACACCCCAAGTTCTCTCAATGTTTCTGTCAGGGTAACCGAGTTGTAGTAATTATCCATGTACAAATGGTAACCCTTGTTCACTAAAGGCTGCATCAACCCCGTTACTGTATCCACTATCGTCTTACCAATACCTGAGTATACGTCAGTCATATATGTACCCAGAGACAGATTCAGCAAGCATATAAAGTTTCACACCATACTTGCCTGGTTTGTTTGGATTGTACATTTTGAAGGATAGTCGGCCTCGCCATGGCATTGTACCCTCATCCAAACACAACTCTTTCTTAGGGATGTAAACTTCAGCAAACCTGTCTTTCAAGAAATCCATCACTGGCCTCACTTTTATCAACTTATCACGATTGTTCACGGGCACTGCATTGGTATTGAATGTGTGGAAAAACTGGTTTATATGCTGGAATCGTCTGGACGTCATGAACAAGCTGGAGAAACGCGCATGCCATGGCTTTGCTGTTTGCCAATACATCCTCATAGTTGGGAGCCTAATTATGCCCATCAATATGAACAGTCCTAGGAATCGCACCATTTCACTCACCTTCACTGGGTTCCAAATATCTGATACATTTTCATTGGCCATCCGGAATAACTGCGAGGCGTACAAATTTGTTTCAACGGTCAAGAACTCAAGGAGGGCACGCGTGATGAACAATTGAATATAAGCCAGTGCACTAGTAGGCTTGGGAATTTTCAGTCCAGGATTTCCAGTAAAATCATCAACAACTGGAGGAGTATTGCTACGACTCCAGCCCTCACCAGCCCCAGCCTGCCGAGTACGTACTGTACGTGTACGCCTTTCAGGAGGCTCGAATGAATCCTCATCACTTTCCTCATCACTTATACTTTCAGAATCACTTGGCGCAATTTGTCGTGTGTTCCTACGACGAGCAACATTTCTGGTAGCTACTTTTCTAGGTAGCCTAGATGCACCACGTGTGCGCAGAGATGGAGGAGGAGGAGGGGGTCGCGGTGCCTCCTCTTCCTCGGTGAGGGCCTCAGTCTCCTCATCACTCGTTGCCGTATCATTCCCTCTAGGTCTAGGTCCACTATAATCGTTGTGGGTTCCAAAATCTTCCTCCAATACCTCTACATCACCTTCAGCTTCTGATAAATCCTCCACAAGGCCTGGAATTTTCGTTGGTGTGAGCTTCACTCCGCTCCACTTCTTAAAAATCTGGGTTATTTTGTCCACTCTCGATGACCTGGAGGCTTCCTTGGGCGTAGAAGTGCTTGGGACTTGACCTTGATCCATTTTTGATGAAGTAATTGGGTATAATCCACACGGAAACGGGTAAAAATGCTCGAGTTTGGCGCGCGAGGGGAGCGTAATCGACTCACGACACGTGACACGAAAACAATGGGCCCGTCACGTGACCGGGTAGGCCAACGCGCCGGGCGGCCTAGTGGCGAGAAAGAGAACTTCATGGCGCGTCGTTTGAAACAAACCCCAATGAAATCGGATTAAAATTGAATTTTATACAAATATTTTAAAAGAGGACATAACTTTATGTCCACTATGCGGTAGCGTTAGACGAAACAGGACGCAGCGGTGCGTCCGGTTAGCATGAAAGTGTTAATTCACCCACTTGTAAACCTCTATCATGTCACCCCTAACTCTTTGCCTTTCCAGTGAATGCAACTTAAGCTTTGTTAATCTTTCTTCATATGAAAGATTTCTAATTTGGGGAATTAACTTAGTTATCCTACGCTGGACACGTTCAAGTGAATTTATATCCATTCTATAATATGGCGACCAAAACTGAACTGCATAATCTAAATGGGGCCTAACTAGAGCAAGATATAGCTTGAGAACCACACCAGGTGTCTTGTTACTAACGCTGCGATTAATAAATCCAAGTGTCCGATTTGCCTTATTACGAACATTTATGCATTGATCCTTTTGTTTTAAATTCTTACTAATCATAACTCCCAGATCCCTTTCGCAATCCGACTTCGCAATCTCAACACCATCTAGCTCGTATCTTGTAACTCTATCATCATTACCTAACCTCAGAAATTTACATTTATCAGTATTAAACTGCATCTGCCAATCCTTTGACCATTTCCTGTCCTTGTCCCCACCCACATAGACTTGTTCGGCTGAAGGCATATTGTTAAGTTCCTCTTTAGTAAATACAGATACAAAATATTTATTACAAATACTACTCATCTCTTCATCACTATCTGTTATTTGACCTGTCTCAGTTTTTAATGGACCTATCCTTTCCCTAGTCTTAGTACGATATAACTGAAAAAAACCTTTAGGATTTGTCTTTGCTTGCCCTGCTATGCGAACTTCATAGTTTCTTTTTGCTTTCCTTATCTCTTTTTTAACATTTCTAACCAGTTGTACGAATTCCTGTTCTAAAGTGACCTCCCCATTTTTAATCCTTTTGTACCAAGCTCTCTTTTAACCTATAAGGTTCTTTAAATTCTTTGTTATCCACTTTGGGTCATTAGTATTCGATCTATTCAATTTGTATGGTATACTACGTTTCCTGTGCTTTGTTTAGAATATTCTTAAATAAGTTATATATTGAATCCACATCGAAATCCCCATTTAAGTCACCTATCGCTGGGTTCATGTCGCGCTCCAAGACCGGCTCACACCCCATACCGAAGACTTTCCAATCAATTTGACCCAAAAAATTTCTTAGGCTATTAAAATCAGCTTTTCGAAAATCTGGCACTTTAACAGAATTTTCTCCTACAGGTCTATTCCATTCTATGCTAAATCTGATTTCTTTGTGATCACTGTTCCCTAGCTCACTCCCTATTTCGATGTCATTAATTTGTGTTTCCCTGTTAGTTAACACTAAATCTAAAGTATTATTTTCCCATGTTGGTTCCTTAATGTGTTGCGTAAGAAAGCAATCGTCATTTAATTCTAGAAAATTTTCTGCTTCACTATTCCCTGTTTTGTTCAACCAGTTTATTCCACTAAAATTAAAGTCACCCATGACATAAATACTGTTAGATCTAGATGCTCTAGATATTTCATCCCATAGATGCTTTGCTTCCATTCTGTCTAAATTTGGTGGCCTATATATAACTCCTATTATAATATTATTAGCTTTTTCGTTTAATTCTATCCAAATAGTTTCTGTGTGTGGCTCTGTTTTGATTCCCTCTTTGAGACTACATTTCAAATTGTCCATAACATATATGGCTACTCCACCTCCTCGTCTAATATATCTATCTGTGTGAAATAGTTTAAATCCATTTATTTGATATTCAGCTAATAGTTCTCTGTTTTCTACATTCATCCACGTTTCTGTAAGTGCAATAATATCTATTTTTTCTGTGCAGACAAGAGCATTTAATTCGTTAATTTTATTTCTTAGACTTCTACTGTTAGTGTAATATACTCTAAGTGAATTGTTATTTTGAGGTCCTTCTCTTTCCCTGATCATTTTGCCAATTCCTTTCTCCCACAAACACATACTTTTATTACCTCCTTCCTCCAAATCAGTTCCCATACCTCTATCTACTAACAGTTTAAACCCAAACAAACACCTCTAACCACTTCTTCCAACGAGTTCGCAACAGCAACAACCCCAGCTCTCGATAGACGCACCCCATCACGAGCATGCATTTCATTTCTTCCATAGAAGTGTTCCCAGTTGTCTATGAAAGATATTGCATTTGATTTGCAATATCTTTCCAGCCGGCAATTGACACCAATTGCCCTCGACATCCATTCATTTCCCACTCCCTTTCTTGGAAGAATGCCACATATGATCGGGATTCCTCCCTTGCTCCTAACTAATTCAATTGCTGTCCTGAATCTCTGTATTAGTTCCTCACTCCTAACTCGCCCAACATCATTACCCCCTGCACTAATACAAATAATGGGTTTGTTTCCATTTCCCGTCATAATATCATTCATGTTTCCAACAATATCACCAATTCCAGCTCCCAGATAGCAAACCCTTAATCTGTTCCCCCTATCTCTGTCAAGTAAAGTTAATTTTATTCAGGAAAGTACATAAATAGTTGATTTACAAACATAATATTGAATCTATAGATAGAGCTAGTACATACAATACCTAAAGCCACTAGTACGCATAGCGTTTCGGGCATATTATTGAGAGAGGAAAAATATTTATATTTAAACAAAATTTTTTTTTTGACCGACGCTCTCCCAATTGATGGGAACTACAACCTAATGAAGATCAATGTTAATTTTATGTAGATACTGTTATAACGAAAGTTTTTATGTCATCAGAAAAGCAGAAATATAGGCAAATTTTAAATCCCTTGTCATAAATATAACTGAAGTGAAAGGAAAGATATATGCATTTTGATAGTTACTTGATGGCTAGCATTGAGTGAAGCTCTGCACTCCAGCTAATAAATTTTGTAATTTGCATATATGTTAATTAACCTTAAAAATCTGTGTGTCAGAAGAACGACAGATGTAGACGTTAATGTGATAAAATTTCAAGGAATATATATATACTGTAACCCCGTGATTATCCGGGATTCGTACATCCGAAAAACGCCCTTATACGGCCAAAATCGTGAACGGATAAAGTTATCACAATATCCGGCCAAAATAGCCACAGGGACCGGATTAAAGCAGGTTTTCTGCAGAAATTACACTATCCGGTCAGTCCCCCGGATAATCGTGCTTTTGTCCGTATATGAAAACATGAGGCGGGCCATACGGTATTAATCCCGTCTGCCCGAGACTCGAGGCGCATGGTGTAGGTGGGGGTAGGGTGGGTGGGTGGTGTTGGGAGGGTGGGAGGGGTGCATCAGGAGGGACTACCTGGGTACAGGAATTACCATTAATTTTAGAACAATTAATCATAGCCAAAAACAAATAAAATAACTACTAGTAATTATGTAATAACAAATAAATAAGTTTCCTAAAAGCATTGTGCACAGGCTGAAGTTTCCTTCAAAAATATTGTGAATTTTTTTCCTCCTGGCGGCCTACGTAACGCGCTATGGCTGCCCCAAGTGGACCTGTCCAACACTGGTCAACCCATGTGCGTCCGTCCCTCGTGTTATACACAGTGCTGCGCCATTAGTGAAATATTTTTTTAAATAACTTTCTTAATTTTCATAGTAATTTTGAACATTTTTGGCCAAGAATATGTCTGGTAGCACCATCAATCGTTCTGGAAGTGTTAAGAGGAAGAAGATTGTCCTAGCAATTAAAGACAAGTTACGTGTTGTTCAAACAGTGAGGCGTCACAGGCAGCCAAGCGCCTTCAACAAGTGAGGCGCCACAGGCAAGCCAAGCTCCTTCAACAAGTGAGGCATTATAGGCAAACCAAGCGCTTTCAACAAGTGACGCGCCACAGGCAAGCCAAGCACTTTCAACAAGTGAGGCGCAAGCAAGCGCCTTTAACAAGTGAGGCGTCACAGGCAAGCCAAGCGCCTTCAACAAGTGAGGGCATGCAAGCGCTTCAACAAGTGAGGTGCAAGCAAGCACCTTCAACAAGTGAGGCCTCACAGGCAACCCAAATGCCCTCAACCAGTGAGGCTTCAGCAGCTGGCAGTCAAAACTAACTTAGCTTAATGAACTGTACAGTAATTTTATGTGTTAATTTTAGTGTTGTGTTAGTATAGGTTACGTAAATTGTTAAGAATTTTTAACTTCAAGATGTGTGGCATCAATCAAGAAGACGAACACCAACAAGGTAAGTTGAGGTTTCTAGTTGAATATTTAATAATTGTATGTGGCAAGGCAATTCAAATTATGTTGTTTGTAGTATAAAAATAGTTGGAAATGGTCACTTTTGGACTCGTTGGTGAAAAAGTACCATTATCCGAAAAATGTGATAATCCGGCTGGGGGTCCTTCCCATATAGTCCGGATGATCGAGTGGACACAGTATATTTCGTTAAATAAATAATACAACCCCATCGCCGATGTCAGGACACAAGAAAACTATTGGCATCATTGTGTGTAAGTACTTCATTCATAATGGTGTGCTGCCCGAAATCTTAGCGAAGTATCCAAAATTTGCTTACTGTAGATAATACATGTACATGACTGTAAAGCTTCCACCCAATTCGGTGGGTGTAGAGCAAGACTAGTAACTGTGTGACTCATCATAAATGTAAAGTGCCTTGTATAGTGACTGTTGTGAGCCTCTTGTTGATCACTTGTGACACAAAGATTATTGATATGTTTATTTGTGTGGGTGATTAAATATGTATGTGTATGTATATATGTATATGTATATATATATGTACATGTATGTATGAGTGTGTACATGTGTATATAACATTAATAATTTCGTAACTAGCGTCAAAAATTGTTATTTGCTTAGCTAAACGAACTAGAGGGTTCAGTTCCTGAACCGATTATGTGCATCTGTAATCCTTTACACCACCGCCCACGGGATGGGTATGGGGTGCATAATAAAGAAAGAAATTGAAATTGTCCAGCCAGGCGGGGAAAACAGGCTGCACAATACTGATAAAATATGTAATTCACAGAGATGTGCTGATAAACATTATTTTTTTTTTTATTAAAGATATAGATATGACCTTTGTTTTCAAACGTTGAATGTAACAATATTTCAAGTATAAGAACCAAGATATATTTAGGACTTAACGATTTCCTATCAAGTTGCAATGATACCTTAATTGCACTCTATCATCATCATTTATTGATGATGTTAATTATGACACAGGATCGATGTCTAGGTGAATTATGGCTGACACAGTCAGATTACACATGTCAGCCACAAGCAAGTAATTTTCAAAAGAAGGCCCAAAGCCTTGGAATGGCATCCACAAATACAACTCTTAACTTAATTATAAACCTTATATAGTCTATATCATCAGAAATTCAGAAACATAAAAATATAGTTACACATTTTTGTTATTAAAGTATATATTTTGAACCACATACTCATCCTGAGAGTCTTAGTTTATTGTGCACTCCATAGTCATCATGGGCCCGATTCACGAAGCAGTTACGCAAGTACTTACAAACGTGTACATCTTTCCTCAATCTTTGCCGGCTTTGATAACATTTATTAAACAGTTTAAAAACATGAAAACTTCCCTATCAACTGTTGATATTGTTATAAACAGCCTCGTGGTGCTTTGGAGCTCATTAACTGTAATAATTGTAAACAAAGCCACCAAAGATTGAGAAAAGATGTTTAGGTTTGTAAGTGCTTGCGTAACGGCTTCGTGAATCTGGCCCATGACACCCAAGGGGTCTGTGTAATTTCCCAAAGCTAATTACCCCAGAGGAACAGGCCTCCTCCGATTTGTAGTTCGATCCCACCAGGCTGTTTGACACCGCTGTCATATACACACTCATTATATGTTTATTTATTTATTTATATTCAAGAAGGTACATTGGGGGTTAACAGAGAATACACAAATTAAGTAGAATTTACATTCTTGTTAAGCCACTAGCACGCATAGCGTTCCGGAACATTAGTAGTCCAAATTAGCCTAAATTGTTTTTAAATTATCCCAACGTCTCTAAGGATAAGGGGTTGATTTATGAGTGCCGGGCACTCAATATTAAGTAGCCTACCTTGCTACTTGTTTATTTAATTTGTATTTATATATATAAGTGTTCTTACATTCTTGTAAAGCCACGTACTAGCACGCATAACGTTCCGGGTAGATCCTTAATCCTAATTCTGTCCTCGGAATGCAACCCTCCGAATCGTTTACCAATAAGATTGTTCAATAAATCCCTGAACTATATGTTTAACACATCTCTAACCCTATCCGCTGAGGACAAAATATCTTTCCGGCAGAGCAATGCAAATAAAAATCGTTCAAAAATACTGATTTATTCGATCTACTCATCAATACGTAACCTAGACAAAGAAGTTTTGCACTTTCTATTTGTGTATCAGGAAGAATACCTGATTAACTTAATTTAATTGCACTACTTTTTATTTTATGACATTTATTTCCACAGTAGCTTGTTTAGGTTCTTCTAATTATCTTAGATATCATTGAAGAGAACCTCCTAGGCACTATATATGCTTGTAAGAAGTATAACAATCCTGAGAACTCAAGTAAATTATGTTGCACGAGTGCTTGCAATAATCACTTATTACAAGCAAGTGATTGCTTATGATATTTAGGTAACATAGTTTAATGAACGTGTGTGTGTGTTTGTACGTGAAGAGGAAACAGCATCCACAGCCTCATTGTAAATATTTATGGCTTTCAGAGCATACGACCATGCCTACCTGGCCTCGGTCGAGAGTAAGAACACCGGATGTATATCCAGTATCATAAGTTAACATTAACCATAACAATTATGGAAACTTTCTTGACCTATACGTAGAAAAGAGATTGAACTTCAGCACCCACATACAATAAATATGGGGGTGCTGAGAGAGAGAGAGAGAGAGAGAGAGAGAGAGAGAGAGAGAGAGAGAGAGAGAGTATCCACTGAGGTCTGATTAGGACCTTTTGGGGACCTTAATCATTAGAACGTCCAATGATGAACGCAAAGTGAGGCGTTCTCAGACACATAAATGCATTCCTGCATCACGTCTTCTAGTATTCAGATGGCATATTGACATCATAAGCATATTATGTTGCTTCAGGAATCATTCCTTCTGAAGATATATTAATATACGAAAATACTTAAGGAAACTATTGTTTCAATTCTTCCTCCGTGGTCTGACTGTCATATATATGTGTATATATATATATATATATATATATATATATATATATATATATATATATATATATAATATATATATATAATATATATTAAAGTTTAGGTCATGTTGGTCTAGGGAGGGAACCGGGAAATGCGTGTTGCTGGAACATGCCACCTGCGGAAGGTGTGGGTAGGTACGATAGTGCAGGGGGGGTGGGTACTCAGAGATGGGAGGTGGGTATGGTGTCTGGGAGAGATTTTGGGCTGGGGTGCCTGGTAATGTGAATGGACGTAACATTGAACTGGGGAGACTGAGAAGTATGGCGAAGGAGTGGCTAGCTTGATCGTCAGGCGGAGCTGGGGTGGAGCTAGGTGAGGTACCTAGTAAATTCCTCCTCTCCTCCCTACATGTGAGATAACCCCGACTATCCCCCAGGGAAGTCACTCTTCTCCCCTGCCTGTAACTGTGGATTAATTGATCCGCCGGTTTTCAATTTATATATTTTCTATTATTATGGTTACAAAAATAATGATACAAAATAAGATGATACAAAAATCAGCATGAAAATTACCTCTGCTGAAGACATTGGTAAACTACAAACAGATATTCCCAAAGTTTTCAATTGGGCAGCAGAAAATAACATGATGTTTTATGGTGATAAATTCCAGGTACTCAGATACGGCAAAAATGAGGATCTTAAACATAATACAGGGTACAAAACACAATCGAATCTGCCCATAGTAGGAAAACAGCATGTCAAGGATTTGGGAATAATGATGTCCGACGACCTAACGTTTAGGGAGCATAACCAAGCAAGTATTGCGTCAGCCAGAAAAATGATAGGATGGATTACGAGAACCTTCAAGTCCAGAGATCCCATCACAATGGTTGTACTCTTCAAATCACTTGTGTTGTCCCGTCTTGAGTACTGCTCAGTACTCACTTCCTCCTTTAGAGTAGGAGAGATTGCTGAAATTGAGGGAATACAGAGAACATATACGGCACGCATAGACGAGAGAGAGGGTGGAGCACCTAAATTATTGGGATCGTCTCAAAGCTTTCCAAATGTACTCACTAGAAAGGAGACGAGAGAGATACCAAATAATATACACATGGAAAATACTGGAGGGGACAGGTCCCAAATCTGCACAGTAAAATAACAACGTACTGGAGTGAACGACATGGAAGAAAATGCAGAATAGAACCAGTGAAGAGCAGAGGTGCCATGGGCACAATCAGAGAACACTGTTTGAACATCAGAGGTCCACGGTTGTTCAACGTCCTACCAGCGAGCATCAGAAATATTACAGGAACAACCGTGGACATCTTCAAGAGGAAACTAGATTGTTTCCTTTAAGGAGTGCTGGACCAACCGGGCTGTGGTGGGTATGTGGGCCTGCGGGCCGCTCCAAGCAACAGCCTGGTGGACCAAACTCTCACAAGTCAAGTCTGGCCTTGGGCCGGGCTTGGGGAGTAGACGAACTCCCAGAACCCCATCAATCAGGTATCAACCAGGTAACCAGGTATGGTTACGTCCCTGGAACTTAAATGTACTAAGCTCTCTTCTAGTTTTCCTTGTGCATGGATCCGTAACCTACTATTAGTACTCGTCGACCCTTAAGTCAACCACCAAAG